>NC_068975.1:30806500-31106500 GCF_016808095.1 Vigna angularis | reverse complement strand
TCTGATACAACCCAAATATCTGTTGGGCCAAACAATATATTGGACAAAGAAACAAAAGAGCAAAGGAAATGGGGACAAGTTTATAGCAGGAGAAAAAAATAAAGGGGTTGAGGTGGACAAAATTAGTTAGAGAGAGAGAATTGGAGGATCCTAGAAGATTTCCTTTTTCTTTATTACCTTTATAGTTTTAGGGGAGTGTGTGGGGGTGGGGATTCTGTTTTTGAACAAAATTAGAGTGGAGAGTATCGTTTTGGTCTCTTAAGGAGCCTAGCTCTGGGCAGTAGGGTTATTCCTTCTGTTTTTGCCTTGATTTCAATGAAACAGGATCTGTGATCCTTTCTATATTCTCTTTTCAAAACTCCTCGTCATCAACTCCATCATTTTTGTTTGATTTTCTGCAGCTTCTTTCCTCATCTCATCTAGTGCTGAATGATTTTGAGATGCTTGCAGACGCAACTCTTCCATGATCGCTTTCATTCGAATAACTTCTTCTTCAAATTATCCCATGATAGCACCTCATAATCGTTTAACAACGAGTTGAAAAAGTGGATTGTCCCTTCCTTCCATGCACAAATGAGCCAGATTTACTTTCACCATCTCGCTGGTCTCCTAAACCTTGAAGCAAATCTCCGCTCTCGAAATCCATCCCGCAAGGTCATCGCCATTGAATGTTGGTAACTCAATCCTTTTTACTGATTGTCGAAACTCCGCCAGAGCATCCCCTTCTAGGGCTGTCAGACTCGCTCCAACCTTGGTGTTTTCCTTAGTTTCTATTTTTTTGTTTTCCACCGAACCTTCACAGTTTGGATTTTCTGGATGTCGTCACCTACCAAAACTATATAATCTACATAAACAAGTAAGATGGTAATATGAGCAGAATCACTTTTGATAAAATGTTAATAATCTGGTTTTGATTGTATGTAGCCCAAAGAGAGTAAAGTAGTTGTCAACTTGTAATTCCATTGTCTAGAGGCCTGTTTGAGTCCATATCAAGACTTCAATAACTTGCAAACTTGTCTTGGTTTTTCAGTTTTATAGCCAAGAGGAAGAGACATGTATACTTCTTCATCTAGATTCCCATGTAAAAAGGCATTATTTACATCTAGTTGATGTAAATACCAATGTTTGGAAGCTGCTAAAGCCAGAACCAATCTTATTGTTGTGAGTTTGACAACAGGTGAAAAGGTCTCAAAGTAATATAAACCTTGTTGTTATGTGTAGCCTTTGGCTACTAACCTTGCCTTGTATCGTTCAATATTGCTATCAACATGCCTCTTTATTTTGTATACCCATTTACATCTGATAGGTTGCTTTCCATTAGGTATATTAGTCAAAACCCAAGTTTTGGTATTTTCTAAAGCTGCAATTTCTTCATCCATGACATTTCTCCAACAATCATGTTTGATGGCTTGGTTATAGGTTTTAGGTTCACTAACTTGGGACAGATTAAGGACATATGATTTATGAAGAGATGATAATGCATCATATAAGAGATATGAAGAGATACGATATAAGGTACTTGTGGATGACTGAGTGGCGGAAGAAGTAGATAACATGTTGCAATGATAGTCCTGCAGATAAGATGGTTTATGTTTTAGCCTGATTGATTTCCTTTGTGGAGTAGCAGTGGCAGGTTCAACAGAAACAGGCTGAGAAGAAAAAATAACAGGGTCGGGAACAATAAAAGGTAGATATGTAAGTGGTAAAGAGGGTTGATCAGTAACTTCTGAGAAAAGAGGTGATGAAGGTGAAATAATTTTGGTGACAAAATCCAAGAAATTTTGTGTATCAACAGGTGAGTGCTTGTCACTAGTAAGAAAAGGAAATATATTTTCATAAAATACTACATTCCTTGATAGAAAAATTTCCCTAGAGTTGAAATCTAATAAAAGGTAGCCTTTCACTCCTGTTTTAAAACCCAGTAAAACACATTTTCTTGCACGAGGTTGAAATTTTATTCTATGAGTTTGAAGAGTTGAAGCATAGCAAAGTGAGCCAAAAACTCGTAAGTAAGTGTTAGGCAATTTCGGCAAGTGTACCGAATCGCTTCAAGTAATAAACCGGTAAGACCAGGTATCGTTTTCCCAAGAGACTCGTAATACTAGAGAATTGTGCGATTAACAACTCATCTAGACTCAAGAACATAACATCAATTTACAAACAAGTGCAAAAAGATAAATTGACAAGTAATTACAAGGTTGGACTTTGGTATTGAAGGCACTTGGAAATGGAAAAGACTAGAAATGGTATGAAATGACATTGTTAAGGCTAGTTTTCACCAATGCACTCTTGTGTATGACCAATTTCATCTCCTCTCTATCAATTTACTAAAGTCAATCCACTAAAACACTCTAGCCCTAATCCCTTAGGTGAAAGAGCCTAGGTTTTCCTTATCAAACTCCAATCCCTTGGACAATCTAACAAGCAAACCCGCATTAAGAACTAGGATCTAAGACAACATGTGAATCATCTTCCATCCCTAGAATCAATGAACCACAAGGACTCCTATTTCAGTTCTGGGTTCCATCTTACGTCCCCATAACCCATAAAACCCCAAAATCAAGTCATGAACGTCCCCATTACATGCAAGCTTTAAGATTGGAAACAAGAATACTAGCAATTGATAGAAAAGGCATATATATATTCAAATCATTCAACAATTACACAAGATTCAAAGGCTACATCTATCCCTAACAAGATGAATCTGGTTCTCCATTTCCATGGAGAACCCTAAAGCTTACAAACATGGAAGATGGAAGAAGAAGGAGACCCAAAGGAAGAGGAGGAGATGTTCCCACACGCTCCTCGCGCCCTCCATGAGCTCCAGACGTGAAATCGCACCTTCAAAGAACCAAAGACCGTAACCCCTTCACGTTTCTGGGTTAAATAAGCTCTGTCAGACACATCAGCAAAAGTCGCGCCCGGCGCCCTCTCTCAGTCGCGCCCGGGCGCCCCATTTCTCACGCCCGGGCGCCCCATTTCTCACGCCCGGGCGTGAAACTCTCTGGAAGCTGAAAGTGGACGAGCGTCCACTTCTCGCTGCCGAGCGTCAGCGCCTCCTTGGACGAGCGTCCTCTCCTCTCTTCGCTGGACGAGCGTCCACTGCGCATCTCTTTGGACGAGCGTCCTCTTCTCGCTGCCGAGCGTCCTCTTCTGCATGGCTGGACGAGCGTCCTCTTCTGCATGGCTGGACGAGCGTCCTCTTTTGCCTGGCTGGACGAGCGTCCACTTTTGCCTGGCTGGACGAGCGTCCACTTCTGCCTGGCTGGACGAGCGTCCTCTCGTGCTTCCACTCTAAACGAGCGTCCACTTATCCTGGGCGAGCGTCCTCTCGTGCTGGGCGAGCGTCCTATCTCCTGGGCGAGCGTCCTCTCTGCGATGAGCGTTCTTGCGCTGCTGACGAGTGTTTCTGCATGTGCTTGCTTTGGTTCAGCTCTATACATTGTTGGAGACTCTTCCAAGCTCATTTTTAGCTACAAAATAAGGGATTATTAATGAAAGTACATCAAAGTAGCCAAAAACACAATTATTCAGAAAACAAGACAAAAGAAGAGGATTAAACAAGTTATAAGTTAGAAAGGAGTTGATTTTGCTACTAAAATGATGCTTAAATAATGGTAAAATTTAGCATTATCAGTAAGTAATGTCAGGTTTAACATTGTGTAATAGCTGAGATGGAGAAAAATATGCTAAAACTTTGGAAGGTAAAATATTAATGAGTTGTACAACATAACGAACAGCAAAAGACCAGAAAATTATAGACAAATGAGATTGAAACATTAAAGATCTAGCAACATTGAGAATGTGTTGATGTTTTCTCTCAACGACTCCATTTTGTTGAGGTGTTTCAACACAAGATAATTGATGTTGTATCCCTTTTTGTCTATAAAAATTTGTCATTGCAAACTCATTACCACTATCTGATCTAACAACTTTTACATCAATGTCGAATTATGTTTTTATATAAGAAACAAAGCCAATAAGTTGTGATCTTGTATCTGATTTACTTGCCATCAATTTAATCCATGTGTATCTAGACATACCATCCACTGTAGTTAAGAAATATTTGAAATCATCAGCAAAAGAAGTACAATAGGGCCCCCAAATATCAACATGAATTAAATCAAAATGAGCTTTTGAAACAGTAGTACTTAATTGAGAAGGCAATTTTCTTTGCTTAGAATAATGACAAGCATCACAATGAGTGTATTTTGTATCGGGTAAAGTGGCATACATGTTGCGTAATTTGGTATAACAAGAAAAAGAAGGGATGCCCTAGTCTATAATGCCAAATATCTATAGAGTTATGTCTTATTGTAGAACAAGCAATAAAATTCTCAGGAGTAATAACAGCTAGTGAACCAAGGGGTGTGGGTGTAGGAACTATCATGACATACAAGCCATCTCTTTCTTCAGCTTTCCCAATCATCTGCAGGGTTGACTTGTCCTGTATTTCACAGGAAAATTCAGAAATGTTAAGTTTACAAGATAGAGATTTAGTTAACTTTGTGACCGAAATAAGATTGATTAAAAAATTAGGAACAAACAAGACATTATGTAAAGTAAGGTGTGGGCTAAGTGAAACTGTGCCAGAAAAATGAGCAAATGAAGAGTTCTTGTTGGGTAGTGATACTGTAATTGGTGAGATTCTATGGTAAGAAATAAAATGAGACAAAGAACTGGATATATGATCAGTAGCACCTGTGTCTAAAATACATTGGGATAAACGATCTTTGAGATCCTTCCATGTTATAGCGGCAGAGTCAATCCAGATAATACTTGTAGCAATCTCATGAGAAACAGAATGATTGATCCAAGATAAAACCAGATTATTGCAACGCTTCTATGCTGGAACCATGGGATCTGTATCAGCTAGACAAGGAATGGAACCATCAACAAAGCCAAATTTATTCTTCATTTGTAGTGCTATAGACATCGAGCGAGTCCATCCATGATAATTGTTACCTTCAAGAATCGGGGAAATAAGCACTAGTGAAGGATTCTCGTTAGGGTAAATGTAATAGTCGTGTGTTGTATCTTACAACGATGCGAGAGTAACAGAGGGAGTAGCCATAGAAGGAGAAGAAAAAGGCAGGAAAGCCAAGAACGAAAGGTAGAATATGAAGACCTAGACAGGAACAAAAATGGTTGCGAAAGAACGTGATGAAGAATTAATTTTCTTATGATACGATGTTATGAGAAAAGAAAGGATGAAAATTATATTTCTTATTCCATGATAAAGAGAGAGTACAATTTACATATATATAGTTGTTTGAAACAATATAAAAACGAAATATAAATATAAAAACAGAATATAAATATATGAACATAAATGTACAAATATAAACGAAAAATAAATTAAATCCAATAGTCCCTTGTCTTTTTTCTCCTCTCCTTCTCTTTCTGTTTTTATGTTTCTTTTTCATTCCTATATATGTCCTCTTGTATCCTTTTGTACATATAAATGTAACATTACATCCTTCTCTACATTCTTTCTTTCTTTATGGCTTCTCCCTTCTTTATTTTCTTCTTCATGGTCTTTCTTTTTACTATTATATAATAAATCTACGATGATATCAGAGTCATCAGGTTTTTTTATTAGACTAGCTTGATAAAAGATTCATCCCTAAACCATAAAATATCATTAATTTTCATTTATATTACAATGTTTTTTCTGTAAGTGTTTTTTATGAAGTATATATACTTACTATCTATAAAAGAGATTCACTCTTATAGTAATGTTTGTTTAATTTTATCTTTTTAGTAACTTTTTTAATTTAAATAATTATTTATAATAAAAAATTATTTAAATATTTTTCACTTTTTTAATAATTTCTTTTACAATTAATTTTGATAAAAAATAATTTGTAATTTATTTATATTTTTTTATTTCAATAATTAAAAAATCATTTATAACTTAATAAAATTTTCATTATAGTAAAAAGAAAAGGATACACATAACATAGTAAATAATAAACAAGACATGTTTAAGTATAAAGAAAAGTAAGTGTTTGTTTATGTTTGTGAAATTTGGTATGATTGCATACTTAATCATTTGATAGAAGAAAAAACAAGTATTTAATTTGAGGATGACAAAAAAATTTCTACGTGAAGGTATCCGTAAATAAAATTTGTGACAGATAGTTGATACCCATAGATATTTACTACCTATAGGTTGCAGGTAGCAGATATTTTAATATGCACTTATAAACCAGATCAGATACGAGTATTATATTGTTTATATCCGTGCATATTCGTTATGTGCAAAAAATAAAAATAAAATTTTAATTAATATTTTATAAGGTTAAATTTAATTAAAATTAAAATTAAAATTAAATTTATATTATATTATATTTTTTATAGTTTTTATAATTTTATTTTAATAATTTATAAAAATATATATTTTTAAATATTTGCGGATATCTGTAAATATCCACAAGTATTTGTGAGTATTTTTTAAGCAAATATATATACGGATAATGAACGGATAACAGATTAATTTTTTTTTCGAGTCGAATTGCGGATAATATATTATTATTATTCTAATCTAATTGAAATCTTAATCGCTTGATTAAAGAAAAGATAATAATCTACCTAAGTTTATGGAGATCATCTTATTACGATCTTAATCATTATGTGAGTTTTTCCATATTTATGAAATGTTAAATTTAGTTATAAATTTTGCTTAATTTCATAGTTCGAAGGACTTTTATTAAAAAGGTTATATTATGTTAATTAATACCTATAAATTTAGATGAATGAATAGATCTTTATTCATAACAATATTAAAAGAATATCTCTACTAATAAATTATCTAAATAATAAAAATGAAAATATTTATATATAAATAATTCTAGTACATTAAATTAAATAAGAGTAATGAAGAAAAGACACTTTAATACACGTAATTGTTGAATGAAATGTATAATACTTTAATATCATAAGAGTAATTGTCATCATGAAAGCACATTTTAATTAAAAAACCGAAATAATATGAAAATGACAATTATCATATACTAAAATTTTATAATAACCTTTGGAGTCCCTTGGTAGTCACGGGTTCGTAGTGGCTGCTAATAGGCGGCTTGACCATATCCAAATCCGAATCCGAATCTGCAACTGCAACTAGCTGCCGTCGTATATGGGTGTTAAATGTTTATCAATTTCATTTCATTTTCAATTATCATAAACTTCTAAAATCAGTTTTGAAAACTTCATTCATGTTTGAATTTTCTTTCCTAAAATCAAATTCATAATAATTTTGACTTTCCATTTTTTAACTCAACATAAAGCAATTTATATTATAAACAACCAAATTGAGTATCATCCAATCTTCATCAATATACTCCAATTGATTTTAGTCCAAAATCCAAACATGGTGAGACGATAAACGCGTTTATATTTTTGTAAGTATTCAACGCACAATGAAATGACGTTGATATTAAATGTTAAAAATAGTTCTGAATATGCAATTTCCAACCTCGGAGTCCCACGTATATTAAGTGCATCACAGTGTTCCATTCTGTGCCTCTCATTCCAACATGGCAGTTTAAGATCATGGCTCCACATCTCACACCACACCCACAAATCTTATACACAATCATGCATCATTATTACTGTCTCTCCCTTTATTATTAATATCCTTTTTACTTTTCACCAATTATAACTAATTTTTACATAAATAAATAAATACCACCCTTTCAAATTATTAAAACAATGACATCATGTATATCGGTTTCCAAATAAGTGAACACTAAATATTATTCCTTTGACCGCATTATACTGATTCATGTATGCGATAATGTCATAAAATTATTTTATTTTATTAGATATCCTGTATAAAAGTTTTACTCACAATACATAACTTAAATACTAATATACATAATCATACATTTAATTCGTATAATATAGATATTTTATATCATTATTCAGTTTTATTTTAGTCACATTTTTACCACTTAGTCATTATTGCTTCATAAATTTGTCACCTAAATACTTTAATATATATTTATATGCATTTTAGTAATATATTAAATATAGAAGGACGGTTTGGTATTAAAAATGTTAAAAAAAACTAAAATAACATAATTTTACTGATACTGCCATCAAACATATTAACAAATTGAAAAATAAGAAAAATGATTTTTGTGTTATGTGTTTTATTTTGTCAAACTTGGTTTTCATTCCGGTGCTTTAAAGTTAATGAATTAATTTTCAAAACTTTAAAAATATATGTAAATTTAATCATTTCATAAACTTCGTAACAGTAAAAAAATTATCATAATAGTTAAATTTAAATATAAAAAACATTTAAAATTGCTTATTTTTAAATTTTGGAAAACTGAATTCGTTAATTTAAAAATATAAAGATGAATACTATTATGAAGAAAAAAACTACAAAGTCTACAAATATACTCTCTTTTTTCATAAAAAAAATGTAATAGTATAATATAAAAAACTGCAGAAATATTATATAAGTGTTCGTTCATAAAAGTGACAGTTAAGTCTTCGATTTCCACTTCATAAAAACCATACCAGTGATTATCACTTCATTTAATTATAACTTATATGTTAATCCTCTTACGAGAGGATAATTAACTTTACTGAGTATTAAATAAATAACAAAAATAATTTCATGGATGAAGTCGTGTTCGATGACCATTACCATCACACAGGTGTTTGGTTATGGTCACATCCTTTTATAATATAGATTGTTATAATAATGTAAATTAAAAATATTATTAATTGGAAGAGACAATTATTGGATGCATTGATGTAGACGAAATTAATTTAGTACATATTTGTATTATATGGTGTGGACGATCGGTACCTTGCATCATGCACGATCTTCATCCAACACAACAATAAATAATCGATAGGTAGGCAGTTAATCGTATTAATATGTAATAAAGGTGAGTAATTTCTATGTCGCAAGGACGTTTATAGCTAATTAATGAGTAATATCAAACACATTATGTTGAATATAAAGAGGTTAGCGAATGATTAGGCACAAGATGTGTGACATTAAAGGGCATTTAATAACGTCTAATGGACCGGATAATTACAAAGTCTATAAATACAGCACTGATAATCAGGTACATTTGATTTTTCTGAGTTTTACAAAAAGATGGTAGAGGACACTTCACTAACTTCAGCGTCAGAGTGTTTGCTTACAGGTTACACCTTACTGAACTGATCCGAGGGAGAGATTTGAACTGTTAGTTGCACAACAGAGGAGAGAAGATACGTGGAACATACATCTCGGACCCTTATTAAACATAAACAATATTGTTAATAATATTAAACGTTAATGATTATATATAGAAAAAAAAATGCAGTTTTTTAATAGAACGTGATATGAATGGTTGGGCCCGTGAGAAAGATGAACATTGACCAATTATATTGAACAAGTAGATTAGTTGTGCCACAACCACTAAAATAAAATCCATAAACAGGGTCATAGTTATCCAACACCACAAAACTTCATTTTATTCAAAACAAATTCAGTATGAAAAAAATCAACAGGAACAGGATCGTATGTACATTTTTTTTATTGATGTACCTTTATAATATATAAACAAATATTTAAACCTCAAGAAATTCTCCTCTAAACATAAATCATCCTCAATTTAGCATAAATAGAATTGTAGAATACTAAAATAACAATAAAATACTTGCTGCGTTCAATAGCAACTTTTAATTTACTTAGACATTTATAATTTTTTATATATTAATTTTTATATTATAATTTGAGTGGTTAAGTTAATACATAATAAACAAATATTTTATCTTAAATAATTAAGAAATTGTTGGGTCTATAGAGGAGAAGATTCACCAGAAGACATAATAGCAAATAAGATATGAGTCCAACTATATAAGAAATTGACATCACTCTTTACCCAAAACCTTAAGCCAACAGGTTAATGGGTCTTTCAAATCTTTATATAGTGTTTTATTTTCTCATTTCTATATAATGTGGAACTTAGATTCAATTTCCAACAATTTCTCCCTCAAAGGTAAGTCTCTTCCACATAGGTACACTCCCTACTATTAAATTTTAATCATATAACATAAAATTACTATTTTATTTTTCTATTTATACTCAATTCAAAGCTAATATAAATATTTTTATTCATAATTCTTTATTATTTGTACGTATAAAATGATAATATGCTTCTTTAAATAATATTTTACAAAAAAGGAATGATTATTTTAAAAAAATATTATTAGAGTTATTGTTCGTAGTATAAAAATATAAAAAAGGTACAAATATCTTACTTGTAGAATATAATAAATATATTACTTAATTGAAACAATAAGCTTAAAGGTAAACTAATTATATTAATTATTTTAATTAATATTTTTATTTATAATCTTAAATTAACTTACCAAAAACACTTAAGAAATATAAGGAAAAAACAAAAGTGATGAATTTTTAAAAGCTAAGAAAATATAATAATAATAGTTATGTTTGAGTTCCTTTTCCAAAATATTTCCACTTTATAGTACATATAAATTAATAAGTGATCACGTGAAAGTAACTATAAATTAATAATGATTTCCAAATTTGAGAACAACAGCAATGCGATCCATGTACGAAACCTAAGAGGAAAGAGACCTCATTTAGTTTTTTTCTTCACGTGCCAAGACTAATCACCACATACTTATAAATTAAATTCATAATAATATTATGTTCTTTCTTCGTAAATTAAACCCCTTATACTCTCCCGTTGAAAATCACCCGCACAGAATAACCTTTTCAATGTTTTATTCGTGTTTTTTCCTCTCTGGATCGATCGTATTAAAATAATTTCGACATTTAGCATAATAGCTACCACCACATGAATTCATTAAATGGATGAAATACCCTATCTTATAAAATACGTTCCACCTCACAAAAAACATGCTTCATAAATAAATTAAGATTATGTTGTATGTGCCACGTCCTTAAACAAACATCGACATCAGATTATGTCGTATGTTTGTAGATGTAAGTAATTATAATTACAACACTATTCTTACGTTCATTCTCATCCAGATAAGAATAACACAGAAAAAAAGAAAACAAATTTGTCCACTAATTCTGAAAATTCAATAATTAAACCTCCACGCATACCTTATTTCTACCCAACAAAAGCTTCCACGGCCAAACCATTCTCTGTAACAGTTCTTGCTTCTCTGCAAGATGATCGGAGAACACACGGAGTCACATGTTTCCGATGACCACAAGGTGCCGCTTCTGCCCATTCAGGAGGCAGCGGAGGGAACACAGAGCCGCGTCTCCTTCACCTTCAAATCCATTCTAACACTGCAAAACTTCTATGTCATTCTGGGACCTTTGTTGTCCCTTTTCATATGCTTCTTCGTGAAGCTCGACGCTCCACCCACGAGCCAGAAAATGCTTGGTGTGATTGCTTGGGTTTTTACTTGGTGGGTGACCCAGGCCGTGCCGCTTCCGGTGACCTCCATGTGTCCTTTGTTTCTCTTCCCCATCTTCGGGATTGCTTCAGCTGACAGCGTGGCGCACTCCTACATGGATGATGTCATCACCCTCGTTTTGGGAAGCTTCATTCTCGCTCTCGCCGTCGAACGCTACAACGTTCACCGGAGACTGGCCTTGAATGTGAGTCACCCCTCTTTGCCTTCACTTTCGTCAAAATTTTCGAACTTATTTTACCATCACAATTGAGTTTTCATCAGTGCCAGCGATCGGCGATCCGGAGTTTTTATTGATTCAATTTCGTGAATTTTTTTATGATTATTCAAACTTTTATTCTGGTCGATAAGAAAAAGTTATGTGTTTTGCCATTATTTTGGGCAGACGATTTCATCGCCACGTATACTCAATTATTTGCTTTTGAAATAATATAATTCTTGACTTTTCTCTCTCTAAGCAAGGGGAAGAAAATTTTGTATTGAGTTATTCTAATTTTTTTTTTACTTATAAGTAGTTGTGATCATTAAATAGAATACGTAATAAACACAAAAAAAAATAATTATTATATTTAATCTTTCGTACTGTTTTTTTAATTGGCATTGGGAAGGATTTTTGAGAAGATAAATAGAGAGTATGGAATTAGTGTTTTTCTATTTGTGACTGGTTTAAAATGTGAGATGATATTTTATTAAATAAGATATATTAGGTGGAGGCAAAGAGGCTATGTTCTATTTTTTTTTTTTTTTTTTTTTAATTTTCTGTAGTGGCAAAGAGAAAACATTGTCTTAGGAAGTGTGATATGATTTGTGAACCTGCAGGTAACGTTGGTGTTTTGCGGCGATCCGGTGAATCCAGCGCTGTTACTGTTGGGGCTATGTGCGACGATATTCTTCGTGAGCATGTGGCTGCACAACGTGGCGACGGCGGTGATGATGATGCCGGTGGCGACGGGGATCGTGCAGCGGCTGCCTGCGGTGCACGAGCAGTCGGAGGCGGTGAACAAATTCAGCCGCGCGGTGATTCTGACGGTGGTGTACGCGACACCGATTGGGGGAATAAGCACTCTAACGGGAACGGGTGTGAACTTGATAATAATCGGAATGTGGAAGAGCCTCTTCCCGGAAGCAAAACCAATAAGCTTCAACACGTGGTTCTTCTACGGTTTCCCAGTGGCTATTCTCATCCTCATTTGTTTTTGGTGCATACTCTGTCTTCTCTATGTGCCCAAAGGCTCCGCTCGTGCTTTGTCTTCTTACTTGGATAGAACTCACTTGAAAAGGGACCTTGAAGCTCTTGGTAAGTTTCTCACTTCAACCCTTTACTTTACTCACCAGATTATGCAACTAGAAATACAACGCTGGAGGCGCAGAATAAACCTTCCCAAGCTTCACCCTTGTCGTTTCCTTCTCCTATTATATTCTCTCTTTTGTTTTACTTCCATTTGCATCTTTTAATCATACGTGTCCTGTTCTTCATTTGCCTTCACTATCTTGTGCTTATCTGGCAAGCACGACACCTCTCACCTCAATCTACCAATTTTCTCCAAAAGAAATTACAAAAATAAATATGTTCTAATTAATTATTTTTTTAATTGTAAAAACATGACATTTAATACATTTAGCTAACCTAGTACACAAAGCGTCAACTTCAATTATCCACTGTCATAATGGAAAATAAATACAAGGAATTTAGGAACGTGGAACACGTTAAGACATTCTTTTTTAAAACAATACCACTTTTTTTAAGGACTTACAATTTTTATATTATTTTAACATTAAAATTATGATATTTACTGTAATTCAGAGAAATCTTTAATGTATATTTTTATCATGATTATAATAAAAAAGTTATATTCAACAACTTGTTAATAATACTTTTCAAGAAATACAGCTCCAATGAGTATATAACAGCTTATAAAACTATTACAGAACTTAATAGTTCTTTATTTTATTTATTTTTTTGTATAATTTTATTGATGAAGTTTTTGAATATAAATTGTTAAATTTAGATAGAAAGTGAAAAAAAAAGACACTGGCACACTAAAAGCAATTAAAATTTAAACCATTTGTATTTTCTTCTTACTTCAATATTATTTACATATATAGTTGTCCTATTGAAGAGGTTCATGGCCGACCTCATCGTACGAAGTAGGTGAGAGAGATAGTGGACATATTTGGAATGAGCATCCCATCCCATGGAAGTTGCTCGGTGCATGTTAACGATGCACATTATCGACACGTCTCGTGTGTCCTTTACAGCTTTATCGATTAATTAGAAAAGAAAAATACTTTAGACATGTCCTCCAAAAAGTTAAAGCTAATGCATTACTTTACTGATTTTTGCAGGTCCCATGGCTTTTGCTGAGAAGATGGTGTTGTCTGTGTTTGGGGTATGCAAGTCTAAATATATACGTGTTAAATTACTAAATTTAATATCGGATTAGCTTAATGTGTTTTCAGTTAAGGCATTAATTAAAGTGAAATGGTGAATGCAGTTGCTGATCGCATTGTGGATGACAAGAAGAATCACAGATGACATTCCTGGATGGGGATCTTTGTTCCACGGCCTTGTTGGAGATGGAAGTGTCAGTGTAAGTATTGTGTTTTTGACTCATCAGACAAAAAAATGTAGTCATCAATTAATGAGACAGAACGAAAATGTAGGTTATGGTTGCTGTTTTATTGTTCATAATCCCAAACATGAAGCAAGAGGGGGAAAAGCTAATGAGCTGGAATGACTGCAAAAGGCTACCTTGGAACCTGATTTTGCTTCTGGGAGCTGGTTTTGCCATAGCTGATGGAGTACAATCCAGTGGCTTAGCAGATGTGCTTTCACAAGCCTTGGATTTCTTGGAAGATGCCCCATACTTGGCCATTGTTCCTGCTGTTAGTCTAATATGTAGCATTATTACTGAGTTCATCACCTCCAATGATGCCACTGCTACCCTTCTTGTGCCTCTTCTTTATCACATAGCCAGAACTATGCATGTGCATCCACTTCTTCTCATGGTACCTGGAGGAATAGCAACCGAGTTTGCTTTCTGGCTTCCAACTTCAACACCGTCAAATGTAGTTGGCTTTGCCACTGGACACATAGAAATCAAAGACATGCTCAAAGTTGGTGTACCACTCAAGGTTGCTGGGATTGTTGTGTTGTCTCTTCTAATGCCTTCACTGGGTGAGTTACCTAGCTACCATATCTGTTCCGGTAGAGAAATGCTTTAAGAAAATTCAATAATGTTTCTGACGTCCAAGTAATTTTGTCGTTGCAGGGACATTTGTTTTTGGAGCAAATCCATAAGTGACATTGCCAAAGGAACATTCTTGTCGGATGGGAGATTGGTTTCTTTTCCGAATTTCATTTTGCTTTATAAATTTGGTCTGTCTACGAGTTTTTGCAAAATGTTGTTTGTCTATAGGAGATGAAGGGAAGTTTAAATGTGCAGGGGCCTTAATACCTAGGCGATGTGGATACCCTGGGGAGATATCAACAGTGCAAAGGAGAAGAGATAGAAACAATTTCATCTCTTTCCTTGTTGCTTTTATTTTTGTATTTGTTTGTTAATTTGTTTATAATTTTTTACATGGTTACGTCATATAAATATAAGGATATAAACAGGGGGAGATTCCAACTATTGTAAAACTTTATACCAGTACCAGAAGAAGGGAATTGATTTCTTCTTTTCTTTTTCTATGTAAAATGCATTTTGTTGATTAGAAGGTGTTGAAGTTCCTGTTGATCTGCTTGCATTTTGGCTTTGTAATTTTGCAACGGACCTTAAATATATATAGTTTTTAACCTTCCAAATTTTGTTTTCCACATCTCAACATTCCAGGGAAAGGCGTATCCTTAACCAACTAACTTGTGTTCTGCGATGACTATACAAAAGGGTCATGAACAAAACAGAAATTTGATAATGCAAAAAATTGATTTATAACTATTTTTTAATAAATATATTTTGATTATAAGAGATATTGACCAATAATACAAGTTTTACTAAGCGGAAGGAAAAATCAGGAAAAAAAAGAACTATAAAACTTGAAAAATGAAGATGAAATTAACCTGGAAAGAACAAGAGGCTAAAAATAGTATCTAATACAATTTGAACGATGAATTTGAAAATAGTAAAAGTATGATAATGAAACTTAATATTTTTAAACATACAACAGAAAACATATAAACTCTCACTATTGAAGTTGTGTTTGTCATTGTTTTATAGAGGGAAAAATAATAATTATTATATTCTTAATTTTTTCACCAATTTTATTTTTTAATAGAAACGATAAAGTAAAATTTTTTATCTGTCTTATCACTTAATCTTGTTTTTATAACTTTTTTATTACTATATATAAAGGCACATTCTATTGTTATTGACATGACATCAATTTGTCTACCAAGGATAAAATATTTGATTGTACGCTCCAAATTATTTTTTTACTTAGTTCATTAATAATAGACAAAGAAAGCTGATATCTTTTGATACATCAAATTCATAATGTTATAATTTATTCTCTAGCTGAATCTTCTTTGGGTAGAAAAAAATTGAAAATTGAAAATTCTTAACATGATTACAAAATGACCTGCATATTTAAGATCTAAAGTTGTGTTCAAAATAAGAAGCTCAACCATACTTTCACAAATTTGAAATTGAATTATTTCAACAAATAATTTATAATTGAATCAAATATAAATACAAAATAGTGATGGTATGATTAAATATGTGTTGATTTATTAAATTTAACACAAAAATTTTAAATTTCTCTTTTTCAAAATTTGATATAATTTAGTTTTTAAATTTTAAAAATAAATGAATAGAAATGTTTTAAACCTTTAATAATATTAATTTTTGTTCATGTTAAAGGATTTTTAGATTGTTATTTGAACTGAATTCTAATAAATATTATAAATAATTCAAATGTCAATTTAGAACATCATTTAATTGATAAAATAATTTTAAAAGTTAAAAAATTATATTTATTCAATTTTAAAGTTTAAATACTAAAATGTATGATTAAAACATAAATGGATTTCAATTCTAAGAAATAAGATAAATTTAACTCTTAAATAATATGGTAATTGCTTTATGACCGCTGTTTCAGAATAAAACGAGTTAAAGATGTATAATTATGAAACTAGTGACTAAAATATTTAAAAGTAAATAACATCTTAAAATTACTTAAAATTCAAGCTGTAATCTATAATGCATAACAGCATGGTTTACAAAGAAGTACTTGTCCAGTAGTTATTAACAAATTAGGTAAACTCAAAATTTGAGGTATAAAGTTTTATATATTTTTTTTTATTGTATCTATGCAAATTTTTTATATGCATTCCAAGTGGGGGAACATGTACAAATAGTAAGACCATTTTCTTACGCAAGAATGACATTTCGATTAGTTTATATTATTATTGTTGTTGGGGCTAGTTCTTTGAGCAGGAATATATTATATGTACAATTCAAAGCAATTAATTTTGTTACTGTTTTTATTTTCATATTATATTTGATCTCTTTTTTGTTCTCTTATTACATGTGGGCTTTACTAATTTCTTTCTCTCTTTTAAATGTTTATATTTAATCTTAAGTTGTATATGCTTCTAATAAAGGATATGATTTTTACTTCATAATTTCATCCCCATTTATAATATTATTTTCGATAAATTCACACCCTCTAAGAAAATTAGAAAACTAACTTAAAATAATAAATTTGCACTAACTTGTATTAGTATTTTAGAACTACCAATCTCAAATCAGACTAAAAAGGAAAAACTCTTGTTTAAAAAATGTAAGTAAAAATGTTTGAAAAAAATATAAGTGATGCTTCATTTACTAAGATTCATAAAGTGGGATATTAGCATTGACCAAGAAACTCCATAGAACAATTAATAAATAATCACGTGAATCCAATAAAAAGTATAGCCACGCAAAAGGCACATAACTGGAACAGTTTATTTGTAACAGGAACTATAATAATGACACTAATTAATCTCATTTAATCCGAACACCATATCCCGGCAAATCCATCCTCGGCGACAGTTTCTAGTTCTGTCCGAGATGATCGGAGAACAAACTCCGTTACCTGCTTCCGATGGTCACGGGGCACCGCTTCTCCCTGTTCAGGAGGCGACGGAAGGAACACAGAGCACTGTCTCTATCACCATGAAATCAATTCTAAAACTACAAAACTTCTATGTCCTTTTGGGACCTTTCTTCACCCTTGTCATATGCCTCTTCGTGAAGCTCGAACCTCCCAATAGCCAGAAAATGCTTGGCGTGGCTGCTTGGGTGTTCACGTGGTGGATAACGCAAGCCGTACCGCTTCCGGTGACCTCCTTGTGTCCTTTGTTTCTCTTCCCCATCTTCGGAATTGCTTCAGCTGATAGCGTGGCGCACTCCTACATGAACGATCTCGTCACGCTCATTTTGGGAAGCTTCATTCTCGCTCTCGCCGTGGAACGATACAACGTTCACCGGAGACTGGCCTTGAATGTTAGTCACTCACTCTTTTTGTTGCCTTCCACTTCTGTTTAACACATTAGTATATATTTGTGAGCCAACATCACGTGGAGCATACAGGTAACTTTGCTGTTTTGTACCGATCCGCTGAATCCGGCGCTGCTATTGTTGGGGCTATGTGCGACGATATTCTTGGTGAGCATGTGGATGCTGAACGTGCCCACGGCGGTGATGATGATGTCGGTGGCGATGGGGATGTTGCAGCGGCTGCCGCCGATGGAGGAGCAGTCAGAGGAGATGAGAAAGTTCTGCAAAGCGGTGGTTTTGACGGTGGTGTACGCGACGCCGATCGGAGGGATGAGCACTTTGACGGGTACGGGTGTGAACTTGATAATATCTGGGATGTGGAATCTTTTTCCGGAGGGAAAGGCAATAAGCTTCAACACATGGTTCTTCTTCGGTTTCCCGGCGGCTCTTCTCATTCTCATTTGTTTTTGGTGCATCATCTGCCTCCTCTATCTGCCTAAAGGAACTTCTCGCGCTCTGTCTTCTTATTTGGGTAAAGTTCATCTGAGAAGAGACCTCCAAGATCTTGGTAAGTTTCTCCCTATCCCTACCCTACACTACACAACAAATTCTCCACCTTTCATCCTTTCTCTTTCTTTCTGCCGAACTTCCATTATTTCTGTAGTGTTATGTATATATCCGAATCAAATTAATTAAATCAAATGGAATTGTTTTATGGTTTGTTTGTAGGTCCCACAACTTTTGCTGAGAAAATGGTGATGTCTATATCTGGGGTATGTATACCTAAATATGCCTTATGAATTTTCATATCTAATGATGAAGGAACTTAATGTGTTTTCAAATAAACAAGTACCACATTATGAAAACACAATGGTAAATACAGTTGCTTATAATACTATGGATGACAAGAAGAATCACCGACGACATTCCTGGGTGGGGAGTTTTATTCCATGGACTTGTTGGAGATGGATGTGTCAGTGTAAGTAGTCTCTAAGAGTTTATAGTTCATAAATATAACTCATCACACAAAAATTTGATCTTAAACTGATGAAACAAAATAAGGCTTTTTTGTATATGCAATGTAATGCAGGTTATGGTGGCTGTCTTATTGTTCATAATCCCAAACATGAAGCGAGAGGGGGAGAAGCTAATGACCTGGAATGACTGCAAAAAGCTACCTTGGAACCTCGTTTTGCTTTTAGGAGCTGGTTTTGCCATAGCTGATGGCGTACAATCTAGTGGCTTAGCAGACGTTTTGTCAGGGATCTTGAATTGCTTGCAAGACATTCCACACATGGTCATTGTTCCTGCTGTTTGTGTAATATGTAGTATTATTACTGAGTTCATCACCTCGAATGCTGCTACTGTCACTCTTCTTGTCCCACTTCTTTATCAAATAGCCATAACCATGCATGTGCATCCGCTTATGCTCATCATCCCTGGAGGAATAGCAACAGAGTTTGCTTTCTGGCTTCCAACTTCAACGCCCTCAAATGCACTTGGAATCGCTAGTGGACACATAGAAATTAAAGACATGCTCAAAGTAGGTGTGCCGCTCAAAGTGGCTGGGATTGTTGTGTTGTCTCTTCTCATGCCGTCACTAGGTGAGTTTCCTACCTTCCATGGACAAATGCTTTTGCCTGAAAAGAGGTCTTTGAATCTAATCAAGTTTCGTTGTTGCAGGAACTATTGTTTTTGGAATAAATAACGATACTCAACAACTGATATTCTTCTGAAAATTTATCCACTGTTGTAAAAAAACCTCTATTATCATTCCCAGAACATTTTACACGTGCATTGATGCATCGTGATCTATTTACTAAATAAGCGGCATGTAATTAAGAAGATATCAACAACCAAAGTAGGCATAGAAATTCACATCTTTATTTTATTTGGACAACTTTATTCCTCGTAATTGAGTATTTCTTTACATTAGTAAAAGTATATAATATGTTTTTATTCATTAAATTTTCATGCAAAATTAAAATTTCTTGTCTTAAAATTGAAACAAGTTTTAAACTTTAAAAATAAATAAATTCAATCTTTTAAATCTAAGTGAGTTAATTTTTTTTTACATGTGAAATGATGTCTTAAATTGATGGTTGAATTATTTATATACTTTGAGTTCAAATATAAATACAAAATGTCATTTAACACATAAAACATATTTAATATCTTTATGTTCAAAGGATTATATGAATTCATTTCTAAAATTTAATAACTAAAATGTATTAAATTGGAACATATATAAATTATAATTTTACGTTAAGTTTAATACTATAAAAATATTTAACTCTTATAATAGTAATAAAAATAAAAGAATAATTAATTTAAATTAATACTTATATTTTAAATTATTTTTGTACTAGGTTGGTAGTTATTGTTATTATTATAGTGTTCATATTAACCTTTGTCAAAGAATAGTGTGAAAGAAGAACAACATCATTGTGGAGAGAAGAGTAAAACGATGGGGAAAAAAATAAGAATGAAAGACGAAAAGTGTCGCTTGAGAATAAAAAAAAAGTGAACATGAGAAAGATGTATTTACGAGGAAATATATTTATAGGTGGAGAAATATGTTTAGCAATAGCTTTTACTTAGCAGTAATAAATTACTTAAATCTAGTTTGTAATGGATTTTACGGTAACTTTTTTACAAGTATTAAGAAAATATTTGCGTATAAATTACTAATAATTAATAACGATATTAAGATTTGAAATTCTTGTTTTATTCAATAACTACTAGTTAATAGTTTACGCATCAACAATAAAGTCAAATTCATAGAAGATGGAAAGTAAACAAAATAAAAATCATATACCTGCGCAAATTGGCAGAACTACTTCTTTACTATATACAAATTAAAGAGAGGATTAAGTACAATAGAATTATGCAGGAATAAAACAATGTGATTTATGATATTTTTTTATAAATGTTTCTAACAAAATAAAAAAACTACAGATTAAAGTCAAGTAGGGATATTTTTAGATTTGATTTATAATATTTGTAGTAAATTAATTTTAGCATGAATATATATATATATATATATATATATATTTATTTATTTATTTTTATTCAGAAAAACGTGTACTCATTGTGGCGTGTACTAGTGGATAGTGATTCTGTGATAGGGAGGAAGGTGGAGTTGGATGTCTTGATTAGCACATAGTTCCTTTCCAAATTTATCCATACGTTACATTAGTTATTGCATTATTCTTATTATTATTATTTTAGTTTTTATTACGATAACATGTCCTATCTGTGATTTCTTTCATTAGTGCACATGGTTTGTTCCATACCCATCCATTATTTTGACTACCAAATTTTATTAAGTTAAATTTGGACAATTTCAACTATATAAAAAAAATACTTTATTAATTCAAATATTTGATTATAGGAATAAATAATATTTTAAAGCATCTTTTAAAAATATTTTAAATATAATAATGTCATACTTTTAAGTTCATTTCCCAAAAACCAATTCTAAAACCATTTGAAAGACAACAAACTTACCATGGATCCAACATCCCATCTCTAGAAACAAAGAAATGTTTTTGATTAATTAAACATTATTTTATGATGCAATTTTACTTTTTATTACTAAATGGAAGTGTTAAAAATTGTTTTGAAAACACTCAATAGGTTGATTTTCTTTAATATTTTTTTATCGAGTGATAAGTGAATGAGTTAAAGAAAAGTATATAAGAATACGGCCATACTGTAGATTTTATCTTACTACTTACGATACCTAAACCCTATTTTGGGTTATATGCGTAACTTGACAAGTACCAGAGGTTGTCTGGGTGATAAAGACAAGTAAATATTATGGCCTTTGCTAATATGACTTTATCATAAACCTTACGCAAATACTTATTGAAAATACCAATAAAAATATTCTTCAATTACATTAAATATCAATACGTTACATATTACATGATAAATACAACAAGAATTTAATTTGATATACTTTAAATTAATTAAAAATTATTACAGATATAATTTTTAAATTCATTATCATAAAACTCAAACATCTTAACTGTCTCCGACCGTGATGTACAGAGAAGAAATTTCAAAAAGTTATGAATGAGTTTGACGATTAGATATGAATTAATAATTAAAAAAAACGTCAGAAATGGTGTCGAGAAAGATGTTTATGTATATTTATTGAATATGTTTTCTTATTTATTTTTATTATAAGAAATAATACATATTTAACAAAATTTACTTACAATAATTGTTTAACAAATATCATTTTAATATGAATTTCACATTAAGATATTTAAAACTGAAAATATATTTTTTTTATAAAGATGCAAAAAAGTAGTTATTAGTTATAAAAGCCTTTTTCATTTTTAGATATTTTTAGATGTTAAGTAACCACTATTATTTTTAACTAAAATAATCTTATTCCTTAACGCATAATTTAACCATTTCAGAAACAGCGACAGAAACGCGGTTTAACCAACAATAGGAACTCGGAGACCTAGAAAGTTCACACAAAACCCCATTATATACCGTCTTCTTCCTCTGCTATAAATACCAACAACCTCTCCTTAACGGAGATCCAAATCTATGATTATCACGATGAAACACCATTGCCTTCTTCTCCTCTCTCTTATCTTGGTGTCTTACGCTACGCGTTCGGAAGGGGCGCCGGGGGGGTGGGAGCCCATCAAGGACGTGAAAGAGCAGCATGTGGTGGAGATCGCGGTGTATGCAGTGAGTGAGTACGATAAGCGTTCTGGTGCGAAGCTGAAGCTGGTGAGCGTGTTGAAGGGCGAGACCCAGGTGGTGGCCGGCACCAACTACCGCCTGGTGTTGAAGACGAAGGGCGGATCCGCCACCACCAATTACGAGGCCGTCGTGTGGGAGAAACCTTGGCTCAATTTCAAAAACCTCACTTCCTTTAAACCCCTTCCCGCCTAGATAACAATCCCCATCTTCATTTCACTCCAGTTGAGTTGTGCTCTTTTCTCTATTATCAAATCCATTCCCACCCAATTTCTTGTTTTTCTTCCTCAATAAACCTGGGATGTGCTAAGTTTGTAATAGTTAATGTAATTATTGTCGTATAATATAATGAATTCTTCTATCCCTCTATCCTCACTCTGCCTTCATTTATGATTTCTGATCTGGTCTGTACAAGAAAAATTCATAGGCTTCTGTTGTGATTGTTGAACAAGTTGAATTAAAGATGAGTAAATTTTGATGATGAAATGAATTATTATTAGTGTGGTATTTAGCGCCTCTGGTTTCAACGTGTAGGGTCATTTCCGTTTAAACCTGCCAAGGCTTTTTTCTTTGCCGTGTAGTGTGGAGTTGGTGATATATTAAATTATGGCGGACTCTACGGTGAACAGTCACCCAAATCAGTGGACCAGGAAGATCATACTCTCCAGTGGCTAAAACCTCTTCCAAATGATTAATTTTAATTTATAGATTAAATAAGTTATAATTCATCTTTGTTTAATATCAATTAAAAAACGTTATTAAAAATATATTAATTCTTAATTTAATTTTAAAGTCCAAAATCATGCCTTCACTTTCCAAAATAATTATAAAATATTAATATTATTATTCACTTCTGATGTACACTCTTTATTAAACAATTTTACTGTTCAATCACTTGTTCTGTTTTTTTCTTCTCTTTTGTCGTAATTGTCCCTGAACGTGTTATGATGACAGATTAGTAAGGATAAATCATTTCGCTTTATGAATAGAGACAGAAACATGTCACCTAATATTCACTAAAAAGCATATCACCAGATAACAAAGCAGCACGCATCAGATATATAACACATTTTTTTCATTAAGCAAAATTTCTCCTTCCTTCAAATTTTATACTTATAATACCATAAAAATAGTGGAGTGACCGAGGAGAGAAAAGATATGAAATATTCACTTTACCAATGATGTAATAAAGTTTTATAATTATTCTTTTATAGTATTTACTCAATGGTGAAAAGATGATTTTATCATAGTTTATTATAAAATGTCAAGAGAACAAAATGCGGTTTTTGTTTTATTATATTTATTTACCCCGTTTATATTACGTTTTGTACTATGTGAAGTATAGTGTTAAGAATCAACTTACAGGTCGATCAAGACAATCGTTTTAGATAATTAAAAACTAATTAATAACGTAATGATCATTTATGGATAATATTTTGCAGCTTAACAACCTATCAGTGTGGATAACATTCTTGAAGGAGATATGGACTATCGAAGTATAAAGCAGAACAAGAAAAAATGACCAATTCTCTATCCTTTTCAACCGAAACACATTTTATTCCGTTTATTTGCATTTCTCCTTACTCATACAATAACATATTTCTAGTTAGGCATGAATAGTCCTCTTTTAACTAAGTAAGAAAACAGAAAAAAAAAAGCACAAATTAATTTTATGTTATCTAAAGCACAGATATAAAGAAAACTTGACGCAAAAATGAATCTTATATCTAACAAAATACTTTCTCTTTAACACTTTAGTGTTTGTAAATATATTAGTGCCTTTCTAAGGATGACTACAACTTTCTTGGTCTAAAATACCTTTCTGATTGTGACTCTTTAAGGCAGGTCCTTTTGCATTAAATTGGTTCTAGACTTAATATAGTACTAAGAAAAAAAGTAATTTATAATATTAAGTAGGATTACAAAATAACTCATTTATGGATTATCGATCTCATCTCTAAAATAAATGTATCCAATTTATCTATTATAAAAAATATTTGAACTAAATACGTCCATTTAATTTTATAGATAAATAAGTATGTATCTATTATTTGTCAAAATTAAATTCCAAATTATAATAGGAAATCAATATTAGGTTAGCTATTTTTTTAATTAAATATTTTTATTTAAAATCATTTAAAAGATATATATTTTTCAATTTAAAAAAATATAATTTAAAAATGTATTTTAAATTTTTAAACAATACTTTTATTCATGAATTAGATATTAATACGCAAAAATTGTATAAATAAATTATATTATATTTTTATTAAATAAGTAGTAGTGGTTCGAATTTTAATTAGATTAATATATTTTTTATGACAAAAAATGGTAACAAGTAATATAAAGGGAAACCTACTATAAAGGAAGTGAGTGAGGATAGGGCAATAATTGAATAAATAAATAGTTCAACATATGAATGAGGACTTGCAAAGAACCTTATCGGTCTAGTGATATATTGGGTTTTTTTACAAAACGGGGTTAATTTATTTTAAAAACTATACATATGGGTTTTTTTTTTTTTAATTACAAAAATGGTTAAGCTATGTTGCATAACGATGACCATGTTTGGAAAAAGTCGTTAGAAGAACACATGAGTTCTAACTATCGTGATGAAGTCATAGTACGTACGAGATGATGATTTTTGTACAAGTTCAGCTCCATTTTTTTCTTCATATAATTTGATTAAAATCGTAATTTGATTAAAAACTATTTTGATAAAATGCTAATAAGAAGAAATCACACTAAGGATAAACATTTTATAAAAGAGAACTTACGCTAATTAGTGTGATAACTTCAATTAAATTTGTATTTTAACTCAAATCATGTTTACCTTTGACGACTTAAATATAATTTATTTTGAATTAAAGGTGTCATCCTCTCTCATGCTTTAGTGTGAGTGAATTTTGAGTTGAATTTGTTTATAATAATAACGATTTTAATGTCATACATTTTGAACTAAAGTCATTATTTTTGAGTGAAATTTGGTTTTGAATTAAAATTGACATCCCTTTTAATGACTCTGGTATAATTTGGTTTTGAACTAAAATGATTATAATATCTAACAACTTCAATATAATTAAAATTATTATTTATATTTATATTTAAAAATAAAAAATTAATTATTTACTATCTCATATGTTTTTCTATGTGTTAATATATAAATAATATATAATTCATATTACTATATATTATTAGAAAAATATCTATTATTTGCATAATTTTATTTTTCAATACTTGTAATTTTTATTGTGAAATATTTTTCATAAAATGTGTAATTTTTTTAGAATTATTTTTTGTAAAAGATATTTAAAAATATTTTTTAAAAGTATATTAATAAAAAAATTAGTAATAGTTACATATTTTATAATATATATATATATATATATATATATATATATATATATATATATATATATATATATATATATATATATATATATATATATATATATATATATATGGGTTTGCTAACGTGTGTATGCGTGTTTTTCAGTTGATACATTTTAACAATGTGTATCGAATTTTAATAAACCAAAATACTTTTATATATTATGAGTTCTAAGTTTTAAGATTAATTTTTTTTAAATAAAACCCATATGTATAATTTTTCAAAATAAATTTAAAATACGAATTACTTTATTGAATCAAGTAAAAGTCTGATGATGGAGTTTTATTCGTTAATATATAAAACTTATTTTAAAAAATTTATATCGAATCTAAAACTAATATAAAAATAAATAATATAAAAGGTTTCAATTTTTATATCAATTAATATTACAACCGGTATAATAAAAAATCTACTAAATAAATGATAGTAGTCCAAGCCATGATAACCTTTACAACGTTCAAAACAAAAGTATTTTAAACCTCCTCTTATAAGCACACTGGTACCAGATGAGAGAGAGATCATCCAGAAACAATTATAAAATTAATAGAGAAACAAGAAAAAGTGAAAAAGAAACACAAGAAAGAGGATTTATTAATCAACAACATGAAATTGAGTAAAATAAATGAATAACCGCTGCATTTCTTTGTCAATACTCTTGTTATTTTGAGTAAATTTAAGGAAGTGGATTTAAGGGGATTTGTGAAAATTTAAAAATAAATTTTTTTATCGTTTATTTGAGTGAATTAGAAAATAAATAAAAATAAATTTGGAAATAAATTCTTTTAATTTGTCACGTTAATATAATTTTATATTAATCTTATATTTTCATTATAGTAGTATAGTATATTCAAGAATTAGGAATAATACATCCATGAATCATGAATAATACGAATCTTATTCTTCCAATCAGTTTTTCCTAGAATATTATTTTTAAAAACTTTAAAGCTTGGAGCCACTCTACAAATTGTCAATAGAAAAAGAAAAAGAAAATATAGCAGAGGTTCTTCTACAGTGTTACGGTGTTGGGAGATAGAAATTACTGTCACTACATCATCTATGAAAAAAATATTATAGAATTTGTATTATTTGTCTGTACATCTCCATTCACGAGGCTAATATGCTTAACACTAAAAATTAAAAAAGATGCAATTAAATAAACTAAGATATGGACAAAAATAGCTACGAATGAAAATAAACGGCTAAAATGATTTGAAATTGAACAATTCAGTCATACACAGTTGTTAATTAAAACGTTGATGCTTTTTATACCATTAAATGTTGTCAGACATGATCGAGATATGATCGAAATAAATTAGGCAACAATGAATAAATCTGGGCATAGAAAAAAGAAAGAGAGAGACTGATTAAGAAAATCTGTCTCACGCAACGTTTATTCAAGGAAAAAAAACGCAGAGAAAATGGTAGGTCATGTTTTTAGTTCAAAATACTTTAGCTAAAATTGACCACATTAAATTTGGTCCAATACTTACTCCGCGAGCCTTCCACAGAATCAAGTTAAGAACAAAAAACCTTCGTTGCAAAAACCAAAATATTGTTGTAATACAATTTAAAATTGTTATTATATTGTCGCGTCATTTTCCCTAACTCAAATACACCTTTATCTATATAGTCCACAAAAAGATTGAATTAAAATAAAAAAACATTAAAGACTACGTAAAACTTGATATATAAAAGCGAATATATCTTCTAGTTTTAAAAAATATATTCTTAATTATCTTTTGTTAAAATAATTATCTATTATATTTTACTTTCTACAACTGACATTATCTCTCGCCTCATATATTATTCTCTTCCTATTAAAAAAAAGCTTGCAAACATTTGAATTCTTAGAAAATAATTAAAAATAAACACAAGTTATGTTATTTAAAAATCTATATATTAAAAATATTATAAGTTTGACAGTGATGGAATTGAAGTGTTGTTTAGTTAATTTGGTTACTTATGACAGCAGTCGAGTTTTTATAATAGTAAGTTAAGTTTTGCTAAGTGAGTGTATTTTGTGTTTGGCTGAAACTGGAGCCAGTAAATAAAATTTTGATGAATTACGAAAGCAGGAGGAGGGTTGTTTTTTCTGGTATTAGTGTGTGAGGTCCAATCCCAATCCTCTACCTCATCCTTTTCTTCCATCCATGTTCAGTTCCTCTATAATTCCCCAACAAAATCTCAGAAGTAAATAAATAAATAAATAATCATTATATTTGGAAATAATTAAAATATCCAGATTCATCTTGTTCTTATTTTGCCCATCCCTTCCACTCCCTGAGAATCCCAAACCCTAACTAGACTGTGTGATCAGAGAGAAAAGGAAAGATTACACACAGCACTTTGAGAAGATGAAGGGTCTCTTCAAGTCTAAACCTCGCACTCCTGCAGATGTAGTGCGTCACACCAGAGATCTTCTACTCTTCGTTGATCGGAACTTCGAATCCCGCGAAAGTAAAAGAGAAGAGAAGGTTCGCTTGTTCCTTTAGTTTTAGATCGCATTTTTTACTTTTTGTTTTTTTTTTTCAATTTCTTATTTTCCTGATTCTCTGATCTCAACTAATTTTGTAACTGTGATTGTTGAATGGAAAACTATAATAAACAAGAAGTTCCCAATGCTTAATACTTCGCCATTGATTGGAACCTTAGGGTCTTGATTTGTGAATCACGAAAACAGCTGCATGTTGTTTACGACAATCTTTAACTCATGGTTGATATTTTTTCTCAATAGAGTGTTAGTTTAGAGGATACGATTAATCACTGTGGTTGGTATTAAGTTGCTTTTTAATAGTTCGATTGTATTTTAATATTGCAAATTTTGTTGGTTTGTTGGGTTTGGCGGGTGGAACTTAGTGGTAAAAGTAATTAAACTTGATATGCTATCATCATGCATTGTCGGAGCTGTAGTGAATTTGTGTAAGCAAATTGGAACCGGTGGAGTTATTTCGTTTGATGATTTTTTATTGGATCTTGGCTTTTTGTGCGGGAATTCGTGAGTTCTTATTTGATTTTTATGATGTTTGTGTGGTCCATTTAACAGCAAATGTCCGAGCTATTTAAAAACGTCAGGGAGCTTAAGCAAATCCTGTATGGAAATAGTGATTCTGAACCAGTTGCGGAAGCTTGCGCACAGTTGACTCAGGAGTTCTTTAAGGAGGACACATTGCGTCTGTTTATCAAATGTCTTCCAAAATTGAATCTGGAGGTATTAGGGAAATTTATTTGACCTCCTGATTATGCCGTTGGTTTAGGTACCCTTTGTAGGATGAGTATGCTTATTAAAAATTTGGATGGGGTAGAATCACATGTTTATCCAGATGTTGTACTGTGATTGTGTACTATTTGCTAACCTGGTGACTGTGGGCTTTTGCAGGCCAGAAAAGATGCCACTCAAGTTGTTGCAAATTTACAAAGGCAACAGGTTCAGTTTAAGTTGATTGCATCTGATTACCTGGAAAAAAATCTGGATCTTATGGATGTCTTGATAGTTGGGTAAGAAAACATTGGATGACATTCTTTTGTTTCTTAGCTTTGCAATCAGTATGGTGGACTCTTCTGCTTAATCAAATGATTGTAAATAAATTCTTTTGTCAACCTTAAAAATTTAATTTCTGTAAATCAGCCATGATGATAATCTCACGTCCTGCTTAAAAATTTAATTTCTGTAAATTCTTTTGTGATTTTTTAATTTAGTTATGTGACTTGTATGTCTTCTTTTCTTAACATATTTCGATGCCTATGTTATTTCTTTTTTTCTCACTGTGCCTGTCAATAAGTGATACTTAACAAGGTAATGATTCTAATTCCTGTATGCAACTGACTAATAATTGCTTGCCTTTCAGCTATGAAAACACAGATATGGCTTTACACTATGGTGCAATGCTAAGGGAGTGTATTCGACATCAAATTGTCGCAAAGTAAGGAAATAGAATGTGATCGATTCATTTTTTGTGTGTGTACTATCAAGCTGTTAATGATTGGTGAATACTAGAAACTACTGTTAAGGTTGTAATCTATGTTAGAATAGCCCTGCATTTCCTATACTTTTCTTATATGTGCCCTCCTCTGATTCATACAAAATGATTGGTGTTGTGTGTGAAGTTAGGAAAGACCTAGGACATATAATTTCCCCTCACATCATAACTATAGTGTTGTTTAATTCTTCATATTTTTATATCAGATATGTTCTCAACTCACCACTTATGAAGAGATTCTTTGACTATATCCAACTCCCAAATTTTGACATTGCTGCGGATGCTGCAGCTACCTTTAAGGTGCATTTTGTGTGAAAGAACTTGTGATTACAAATTCCTTTGTGCAATGCACATTTTTTGAACAGAGTTCATGACACATAGTTTTGTGTTGTCTCAGGAGCTCTTGACAAGACATAAATCTACTGTAGCCGAATTCCTTTCCAAGAATTATGAATGGGTAAGTTACCCCTTCAAAGTTCAATCTTTGTATAAAGTAGCATTTCAATTTTAATTTATACACCTCACTTCCATGCTACCTTTGTCTTTTCATTACATTCTATTGCTAAATAATATGCATGAGTTTTATTTTTTTAGTTAAATTTCTCATATAACAGCTTATAATTTGATGGTATGAACATGATATCGACTTTGTTTTAGTTTTATAGAGTTTTTAAAGGTTAGTGTCTTTGATATAAATTATAATAAACTGACAAACGATTTTAAAAACTCAAGTTCTGATACTATTTTAAATTTATCCTTTTCATTCATATGAAATGACCATAGTAGAATTATATTTTTTGTTTCTCTGCTTCTAACTTCTAAGTATTGGTTTCTGAACTGATAAGAGATATTGTAGAAAATTATTCTGCATGCATTGTGGATGAAAATATCTTCTATCAAAAAGTCATTTAGTTTTTGTGATTATTAACCACGTGTTTAATTTTTTTTATATGATTATTAACTTCACAAGTATGTTCGTTTAATGTAATTAGGGATTTTTTAAAATATTACCTTTTCGAACATTTGTTTTAAAACTTTATGCGGCTGACATATAATTATCTGGTTGTCAGTTTATATTAACATGTTTTATTTGTACCTGGTTTATTCAAGTAGTTAATGCCCATTACTTATCAACGAATACTCACTTTGTTATTGCTGCTTTCAGTTTTTTGCAGAATATAACACTAAGCTGTTGGAATCTTCCAATTACATTACAAGGCGCCAAGCTGTCAAGGTTCTATATAAGTTTTTGGTTTATCCATATAAATTTAATTTTGATCTCAACTATAATTCTTGCCTGTTGAAAACTTAAATTTGGGTTTGAGAAACGTACACCTCCTTGTGTGTACATTTTTAGTTCATTTGACCAATGAAATTTCCTGAAAATTGTAAACAAAAGTATCACAGCTAGTCAACAGATACTTTCCTAGTGGATTTCGGTAGTATCTTTGCCTGTTCATGCATTCATTTGTAGTTCATTTGACCTATGAATTTTCCTGAATTGCTATTGAATTTTCTTCACTCTCCATCCCCGCCCCCCCTGAATGTTGGAGTTTTGGTCTTTACAGTCTTCTGTTCATTTGAGTATGATCTATTTATGATTACTGAGTTGATTTCTTTCTCGTACACAGTTGTTGGGAGATATATTACTTGACCGTTCAAATTCAGCAGTAATGACACGATACGTGAGCTCAAGAGACAACTTGAGGATTTTAATGAATCTTCTAAGAGTATGAGCCCTTTACACAAAACTTGAATGACGTGCCTTTTTATGTACCTTTGTTTGTGTGCTTCATCTGTGTCTGCCAATCCTTATCCACACTTGATATATTTTGCCGTTTTTAACGTGTGGAAGTGCATCAGTTCCATCAAATTATCTTCACCCTAGTACTATTGTAGTTTGTCAAGATTACAATGGTAAAGATTAATGTTCAAATAAGTTTTGGTGATAGTATTATATATTGGAGGGAAGATTAAGAACCTTGGCATGTGTTTAAAGTGGATTTAATGGTCCGTACTGATTCTTCCTACAGGAGTCAAGCAAGAGCATACAAATTGAAGCATTTCATGTTTTCAAGGTATTACTGTAATAATATTATACCACACATTTGGAAATGACTGTTCTGAATCATGCGTTTATTGATATTTGCTTGTCACACCAGTTATTTGCTGCTAACCAACATAAACCAGCTGATATCGTTAGTATATTTGTCGCAAACAAAAGTAAGATGCTGAGACTATTGGAAGACTTCAAAATTGATAAAGGTAAGTGATGCCTTCCTCTTTGTGGTATCAATTATCAGTTTCTCATGATCACTTATTTGTTGTGGTTGTGCAGAGGATGAACAATTTGAAGCTGACAAAGCTCAAGTGATGAAGGAAATCGAAGCTCTTTAACCCAGGGAACAATGCACCTGAAGTGCATATTGTGTTAAGTAGCACGTTACCATGTGGCATTTCACTTTAGCGAATTGTGTATTGTAATAGTTATTAGTTTTTATCATGATGGGACTATCATTTCATACAGACTTTGATGCTTTCTTGCTGTAATTTTATTACGCCCTTTAAAAACTGTAGATAAATAAATTGCTTAATGAGCTACGTGCGGTTTATTATGTCTTTGTAGGTCTATAAGTAATAAAGGTATTCGAGGTCATGGAATCTCAAAATATTTGTTTCGCTAAATTTTGTGTAGTGTTTAGAAAAAGAAAATAAAAAGTTAAGATTAGTTTCCGTAACTTCATAGGGTTCTCATTTAATTTGTTCAAGAATTGAGTTGATTTTAGTTCATGGGAGAAGTTTAATTTAGTGTAATCATATCTAGATAACGCCTTTGTCAGCAAAGTACACAAGTGATGTAACTTTACATAAACTATTATTATTTCTTTTTGTGTAGAAGTTGGTTTTGTAGCAAGATTGTAATATTACTTTTTAAGTTTAAGTTTTCTTTCTAAAATATGGTGAATTTGTGTTTGTAAGCACAACCTTAATGTTTTTAATTTCACTAAAATATTGTTTACAAACTTATTTAGTTTAAATTTAAAGAGTCAAAATTGTATTTTTAAGTATAATTATAGAGTAAAATGAAAATATGAAGTTATGTTTGGGAGTTCAACTGTACCCTAAACTTGGAAAAAAGCATACTTGGAATTGTGTTTTTCAATACAGCTTCTAAGCGAATTAAATAAAATTTTGAAATAGTGCTAATTTCAACATAAAATTTAAAAAGAAAAATAAATTGATGAGTTACCTAGTTACATAGTTTTTAAAATATTATCCAGCTCAAATAATTTAGCCGGATAGATTAATGTTATTTTGTGAAATAATTGAGGTAATGATATGATATAAGGAAGGAGTTGAGTGTGGGAAGCAGGGTGGTGCACGCACACTTCATCATTAGCATTGCAGTTGAAAGGTTTGGGTGTCTGCAGTCTGCACTCTCCACAGGTTTTATTGAGTTGTTTTCTTAATGCTAATTCGTTTCAAATAACGCAATTTCCAACTTTAGCTCCCAAAAAATGAATACATAATTGCATTTCCTGGAATGAAGAGGTAGCAGTCAACTTCTTCTTGCCTTTTTCCCTATTTTTGCAACAGCATTGAGATTGGCTGTGGGCCTCTTCATTTGTGGCTCATACATGAGAGGAGGCTTTTACAAACCAATAAAAGAAGAGCGTGATTAGGGTATTCACATCACATCCCCTCCTTCAGGTACATGTTTGGTACCTATTTGGACACAACCAGGGAACCTAAAACATTGAAAGTGTGTGGCCAAAAAACAAATCAAAGCATCAGGATAATCTCCGGCATATTCCATATGCCTTTCATCACTGCTACTTTACCAATAGTTATTTAGATTCTAAAAAAATCACTTTTTCATTACACTTTCAGAATTATCTAGATTTGTGTCAATACAGCTATTTTTACATTTTTTTATGACAAACAAATTAAAAAAAGTACACTTTTCATTGAGATTCTTTTTGAGTTCCCTCTCTGCAATTCGAATATTGAATATGCCTGAATTAATGACGTCAGAAATCTCTCTATACTAATCTCAAATTTTTCTGTGTCTATGCTGTGACATCAATTATTTTAATTAAACTCAATGACCCAAAGATCGTCTGAATGAGAATTTAAAACCTTTAACATAGTTTTTAAAATTTCAATTACAAAAAGAAATTGAAGACTACACTGCTAATAAAAGTTCAATTTTAAAGAAAATTGAAGATTAAAATGAATCACGAAAATGATTTTATTATAAATTGCCAGTTGTAGAATAAATAGTTATTTAATAACGGATGAATTTAGTTATTGAAAAAGTGCGATTGATCGTTGGTGGTGTGGTAGTGTAGTGAACGCTGCCGGTACATGCAAACACAAGTTCAAGATTAAAAGCACAGGCTCTGCTACATCATTTCATTTCGCCACCTTCTTCACTCTCAGTCTCTTTCTCTCGCAGACAACAATTGAAGAAGAAAATGGTTGACATTGACAATGGTATTTGTTCCATCCAATACAATTTCTATCCTTTTCTCCACTTAATTGTTATTTATTGCAAACTCTGCTCACCGAAATTGAACTGTAGATTCGCTCTCGGAATTCCTCGCATCTGCGGTTCACGCGGCTCAGAAAGCTGGCGAGGTCACTTCATTTTCATTCCAAAATCTCTCCATTGATTCGTTTCTCTTTCCGTTCATTTTCACTCTACGCGTTTGTCTCCTGTATCTTACTCTATTGAACGCGCATGGTTTCCAGATTATTCGAAAAGGGTTCTACCAGACCAAACACGTGGAACACAAAGGACAGGTTTGATTGCGTTCTCTCCGTTGTGTACTCTCTTTTCTTTTACCTTTCTCGCTTCATTTCTTCCTCACCAACACTATGCGGCTCGGTTTGATTTATGCATAAACCGAATTAATAATGATAAATTTATTTTAAACGTAACGTGTTTATGAGAAACTTATGAACAAGAATCATAGCTAATGTTTTATCATCACATTTTGGTGTATAACAACACATGAAGTTTAAGTCTGTTTTAGGCTCTGCAGTCTCGTTTATCTGCCTTTTCGTCTTCTCTACCTGAAACCCTATAGTTTCAACGAAGGTTTTAAATTGGGATTGCAGCTACCATTGCTGTTTTTTCATGACCCTGAATGTTGTGAAATTGCAACCGGTGGGGCCACAACTGCCATTGCAAGGCTTGACATTGCGGCTGCAATTGCGAACAATCTTTAAAGTCTGGATTTGAATATAGTCTTAAAACGGGCCATTCTTTGGGAGTTATTGTATAATGTATTCATTGCTTAATCTGCGAGGCAATCTGCATGTCATATATTTCTTTCCTTTTTGTGTTAGTGCTTTTCTTCTTTCCGTGTTGCAACTATTTACACAACATTGTTTCTCATTCTTTCTTGCGTCTTTATACTCTAGTTTACTGAGCACATTACAAACTTTAAATTTGATTTCGAATGAAATAGTACATGTATTCAAGAGACAATACTTCAGACAATCCTTATGTGATACCTTTCTCTTACACTTTAGACTACCATTGATTATTATGCACTCAACACATTTAGGCATATCGTTCTTATCATAATCCAAGGTGCATTCACCTGTTAATAAACTCAAACTAGGGGCCATGATTCACCCGGTGTCAATTCATAATCAATTCGATTGTGTCTAGCCCCTCCCACACACTGCACATGCTTTGTATATTCTGTGTATCCATTTTTGTCGCTTGCATTCATTATTCAAATTCCTGCCAGGCCAATGGTATCCTACGTCTAACTCTTGTATATTGCTGCTGTTGTTATCTCTCTATTTTTTCGTTGAGCCCAGTGCGAGCACTCTGGTTTCTGGCTGTGTGTGCCGGAAGAGTGAAAAATGAGTCAAAATAAAGAGAAAGAGTTTGTTATTTTGTGAAGCCACCATGAGAAGGGGTTTTTAAGTTATTACAGGAAGCCAGCAAGCGTCCTCCTACATAGCCCTTTTGAAGTTCATTTTGACTATTATTCCTTGAATTATGATTTCTTTTGAAGTTTACAATTCACATTATTAGGTATGCAACGAGTTATTGGACTTTAAAATGACAATATATAGATGTTTTTATTGTTTCTTTATATGAAACACTCTTAGATCTATGCTTTTTAGTTTTTTGTTTAATGTTTTTTCTAGCTATATAGATCTATTTCTCTCTCTCTCTCTCTCTCTCTCTCTCTCTCTCTATATATATATATATATATATATATATATATATATTATTTTTAGTTATTGATTATGAATCTTACTATTCTTTACACAATTTGGTTCGTGTAATGTGGTAAAAATCACTTAAGCAGTGAAATAATGAATTAATGAGCAATTACAGTTAAAGCTCCGTATGTATTATTGTAGCGGTGGGTCAATGGAGTAAAAGGTTGCTATTCAGCAATAGCAACTACAGAGACACTAGAGAGAAGAAACAAAATGCAACAAGACCATAACTTGCTCCCCTCCTCTAAGCTACTATATAACTAATTGTTACCTCATACATAATCCGCACGCATGAACTTACCATCCTCATCTTTCAACTTTTTTAATGCCCACAATCACAGGGTCGTTTGACACTTGTCCATTCTCCACAACAGAATTTCTTATCTTTGTCCATTTCCTGAATTGCCCTTGTGTTATTTCCACAGTTCATGATTCAGAAATAATTCTCAGTTTATGATTTGAATCCCTATTTAACAACTGGTCCTGAGAGATTATCATTAAGATATGGAAAGCAAGAATTAAAGAGTGTGAAACTGATCTTCAGTCTTGATTATCAACGGGATGCAAGTAAGGAAGTGTTTGAGTGGGGAACATGGAAATTGTGGGTTGGTTTGCCACCCTACTTTTGTTTCATTAGGTCTTATTTTCATGCCCGGGATGAGACATTTTATAATTGTATTAGAGTTTATCATGTAGCATTCCACTTTTTCTTTCTTCATGCTACTCGAGCCTAGGTAGAAAGCAATATAAAATTTTGTTTAGATTATCACTAGTATTGATGGCAAAGAGTGAATGATTTCACATATAGTGATGAATATGAAAACGTCTTTTTTGATGTACAAACACAAGTTGAAAATAGTTTTATGTGTAGAGACCAAAACCTTAACAGATCTAGTCGTACGCATGTTGACATAACGTCATAGTCTGTTCTAGCCATGAGGGATGATTAGATGGTGTTATAACAGCTGTAGATGGCGGTGAGTGAACTGAAAACTATTTCATGCGTATGGACTGATTTGAAAACTTTTTCTTTTCCATGTATGGATCAAGGTAAAATTATCATCTTAAATAGGAACCAAAAGTTTCACTTCTGGTTAATTTTCTGTGTTTTTTTGTTTTTAATTTTTAATTCTTATCAATGTCTAAGCAACCAAGACTCTCCAAGCCCAAAAAGGTGGGATATGAACGACTATAGGAAAAATTAAGTGAGAAGTTTGGTGTACCTGTCCTATGTTCTTGTAAAGAAGTTCAGACTGAAATTTAATTAAGTGTTATGGACATTATCATGGCAAAAAATGATGAAAGATTATGGGTCAATTTGTTTAAACTTAAAATAAGCGTCTTTGAAATGATCTATTAAAAATAATCGCCTATTTAAGAAGAGCATAAGATTTGCTTATTTTTAAATAAGCTGATTGGACAAACATGAAAAGGTAGAAATCTGTTTAATTTATCATAATAATCAATTATTTAAAAAATAATAATAAGTACAATAATAAACTTGCTCAATATCTCATTTGCTTACTGTCTTTTACTTTTTTGCATGATGCACAGGTTGATTTGGTCACAGAAACCGATAAAGCATGTGAAGAGCTCATATTTAATCATCTCAAACAGCTCTATCCCACTCACAAGGTTGAACTGTACATATATTCATTAATCAAGTTTAAGTTTAAGATGAGTTACTATTTTCTCTTTTTTGCCTGTATAATTTTCCTTTAAGTTCTTTGAAATTGGTTTTCTTAGTTCATTGGTGAAGAAACCACAGCTGCCTATGGCACTTCCGAACTCACAGATGAACCCACATGGATAGTTGATCCCCTGGATGGAACTACTAACTTTGTGCATGGGTAATAATTAATTATGATGTTTAGGGTGACAGTGGATTTGTGATGTACTGATATGTCCATATTGGTTGACTGGAGTTCTACTATGTGCAGGTTCCCCTTCGTTTGTGTCTCCATTGGTCTCACAATTGGAAAAATTCCTACAATTGGCGTTGTATACAATCCAATTATTAATGAGGTGAGAAATCTTCCCTGTTGCGGATGATTTACAAGTGACTGACTATAAAACAATTAAAATTTCAGTTAGAAATATTAAAAAATTTATACAACGTTAAATTCTGCATGTGCTGTTTTATCTTAGCTGTTCTGGGATACTGTCCAAATGTAGACAGGGTAATATTGAACTTTATTGGAATATTGTAATCAATTGTTATGTTGTTTTCTTTCCTCTAACCTTAATGTTATAGAAGACATGTTTGAGAGTAGACATTGACTTAATTCATTCAGGAACATGAGACTTTAATATATCTGTAAATTAGCCTTAACCGTATGACATTTTACACTTTGTAGTATTTTTAATTCATTTTCCTTTGTTGCATAGCATACAAACTAAAATTTGGGATTGTTGTATGCAGCTTTTTACTGGAATCCGTGGAAAGGGTGCCTTTTTAAATGGGAATCCTATAAAAGGTGTGTCGTCTGTTTATTTTTTTTATTGATTGTTGTTAATTTAAATGTTATGCTGATGCCTTGAAATTTCACAGTATCGTCACAAACTGAACTGATTAGCTCTCTTCTTGCAACTGAGGTAAGTCAAGCCTGTTATAGTTTATGGCGTGAAATCCATTCTTATATATCTTTCCGCATATCTGTGCACTTGTGCAAACGTCCAAAAGATCAATGTGATCATTTAGCAAATTGTAAGTTGTGATTACGAAGTCTGTTTTAGGTTGTATCCCCAGTGAGTTTTTTGTGTTTTACCCGCATTAATCTGCTTATTTACTACAAATCTGGTCCTTTTTGGTTAGTAAGGTTATCTCACTCTAACTTTGAACGCTGAGATTATTGGTCAGATTCATAACTACTGTGCATTTTGAATCAAGACAAATTTGAAACTCATTTTTCTTCTCTTCTGAAAGAGCAGGTTGGAACAAAACGTGACAAAGAAACAGTAGATGAATCTACCAATAGGATTAAAAGCTTGCTTTTCAAGGTAAAGCTGGGATTTTCCATGGAATCTACTGGACTAAGGTGATATTACTGTTTCTGCTGTAACACCTTTTCTATATCAGGTGAGATCTCTTCGAATGAGTGGCTCCTGCGCTCTGAATCTATGTGGAATTGCATGTGGAAGACTGGACATATTTTTTGAACTTGGCTTTGGTGGTCCTTGGTATGAATATCTCAAACTACATTAATGTTAGGCAATGTGGTAATGTAATTTACAAGGTCTCTTTCTTTTTCTAGGGATGTGGCAGGTGGTGCTGTCATTGTTAGAGAAGCTGGAGGAGTTGTGTTTGATCCGTAAGTAACTTTGATTAGATATCCTTATTCTTCATGAAGGGACTAAGTATTAACTTCTAGGTAGTCTCTCTGCCCAGTTAGGTACATAGTGCAGTTGGTTCTTCGCAAGCATCTTCATCTTGTGGACAGTTATGCTGACATTATTAGATGGACATGCATTGTGACATACTGTAGAAACAGTTAACAGGACTTACTAGCACTTTAGAAAGCTATAATACTGATAGGGAAACTAATATTCCTTGAATGCAAAGATAACTAGGAGAATGTCCAAACAAAGAAAATAATAAACGATTCAGAATTCTTCTACTATTATTCATATCAAAGTAATAATTGGCTGGACTCAAAGTACAGGTCATTAGGTGCCCTCAAGTAAAGGAAACGGAATAAAAAAAAATTGCAGTAACATGACATCGTAACAGAATTGCAGAATAAATAAAACTAGAATCTGTTATAATTGTAATAAAAGAACCCAAGGGATTCTAGTGTCTGTAGCGGATTGGTTTGCCCACGTTCCTCTTAGGCCTAGTCCCAATGTGAAAGTCCAATTCGATAGGAGCTTTAGGACTTGTAGTAGTTGTGCTATCAAACACAGTTGCAGATATGTTGGAAATATTTCATGCTTACGTCAACATCCGATGTTTCGCTTGCTTCAGGTCTGGTGCAGATTTTGACATAACATCTCAGCGAGTAGCAGCTTCAAACCCTTTCTTAAAGGATGCATTTGTTGATGCTCTGCGCCATATGGTGTGAGCAAATTTACTATTAATCAATGGCAAGAACTTATCGTATAGCCATCTTTTCTAGTTTATTTACCTTTTGGTCATTTAATTGTTAAGATTCTACATTTTTTGTAAAAGTGATCTGATAAAGTTATCAGAATTGTTAAGTTCTTATATGAATCAAAAGTGCTCGATGACAAATCTTCGTTTGCATAATAAATCACTTTAAATCCTTTAAAAGAAGTGCACTTTCTTATGACGTCGTAGGCCTAAGCAAAACATCCGCATCTCATTAGGATGTCAAAATGAGTCACTTAGTCTGGCCTGACGTCATCATGAATAAATTATTTAGTGAATTAATTTAACCTGATTAATAATTTATTAGGGAGTATAAAAAATTTGAACTCGGTCCACCAAAGATCGGTAGATTAAATTATAAAAAAAAAAATTTCAATCCCAAAAGAATAATATTTTTTCTGCAATGTATCGTCCTGGAAAAAGCACGATCTACAAAGATATCTGATGACAGTCTGCGTTTGCAAAGTCTCAAAAGTAAGAGCATTTTAAGTTTAAGATTTTTACTTTTGTAATATAACTTAAATAAAATTGGGTTGGATGGTGAGTTAATCCAGTCCGAATCCATGTGGATCGGATTGATTTTTAGGTTCAAACTCGTTTTAGTATCATTACATATAATAGGTTCAAAAGAAATTAAAAATTTAAACATATAATCGAGTTGGGTAGGGTAAACGAATAAATTTAAATGAATAAAATTGAGTAATATATTGAGATACTGAATTAGATTTTATGATATCTGATAATTTATGTTTTTATATTTATAAATTTGTATGCTATATTTTAAATTTTATTTTTAGTATATTTTTTCATAAAATTTAATATAAACTATATAAAATCTAAACTCTCGAGAAATAGAATCAAAATTTATTATAAAAATCATTATTAAAATTGTACATATTACTTTTTTAGTTAAAAATTCATTGTATTTATTTCATTTATTTAAAGTAAAAAAAAAAATCTTAAAAAAATTGGTTGAATATAAACTTATCCAAACAATCCAAACTAACATGGAACCCAAACAACGGGTATCTGATTAACCCATCCAATATTAAGGTCCATTACATCAGCTATTGTGCAGTGAATGGGCTCCTTTAACTGCTGATTTAAATTATGTAGCAAGGTTAACACAAATAATCTAATAATATATTTTATTAACGTTATTTTTACTTAAGTTCATAACAATTTTTTAAACAATTCGTTTATTCTGTATATTTCTTTTAGTGAAAGCAGCACTACAATAGAATTTTATGGGGAGAATGTGATTGTTTGAACACATGTAATATAATTTTGGTTCAATGTCTCGTGTGTTAACGATGCAGCTGTTGTTAATATTTTTGGTGGTCTAGATTCTGAATTTAACCAAGCTTGAAGTGATATTTTGATGGAGGATCCTCCTCTTGATTTTTAATCATGTTTTGCATATGTTCGCATGGATCACAAGCAACCACACCCTATGAAAAACCTCAAGCTATCTGATCCATTTTTATCCTCCTGGGCCTAATCAATCTTCAAAAGGAAAAAATTCAACCAACAAACCAACAGCTTCACATGTAACAAGAAGAAATCTACAAGTATGTTAGTCATAAGATTTTAAGCAAAAAATATTATCGTATTCCTTAAGTATCTCATGAAAATTAAGTTTGAGATTGATATTTCAAAGATTAGTTATTGGAAGACTAATTTACTTGTCACATACAATGCCTTAAATGGTGAGAAACTAAAGGTTTACTTCATGCTCTTTGGAAAGAGCTTAATCACGAACACGATCAAGTGCAAAAGCATAGTTCCACAAGATGACAAATGGGGTCTGTGAATTATTAAGGATAAAACTGCACTACACGATTTTATTATATTGAGATAAGACAAGAATATCACCACTTCATCATATATCACATGGGCAAGACTGTTTTCCATATTTGTTGTTTCACAAGATCAACTAAACGATGTTCTAAAAAAGATTGTCCCCACACGAGGTGGAATGGTGGCGTGAAACAAGAAAATTAAGCAAGAATCTTGGTGAAAATGTATCTAGCCAATTATTCATCGAAATTCAGTTTATTTAATTGAGATCATTATGGAGTATTTTTGGTACTTTAATTGTGGAAATCAGGAAACAAACAATTCCAGAAGTTATCCGTGTGGAAGTGCATATCAGTTTAATAACACCGTTCAGAAAAGTTATTCAGAAAAAAAAAAACTGAACCTCTTTAAATTAATTCCATTCACATGGGGTGTGGAGACTTCCGATAAACTCTTTTTTCTAATTTCCTATGATACGGACAGTCCATAGTGCCTTGGCCTTTTCGCATGAGTTTGGCCGAAATACAAGAACAAATGCAAGTAGAAACTTATTACACATAAAAATAAGCTGGCGTGCGCACCTACTTGGGGTTCGGTTTTCAAACTCTGAGAAAAAGGAGATGAACGTGTATTAAATATTGATTTGATACGGATTAGTTTAAGGCAGATAGGAAGAGAATAGTCCAAAAAGAGCATAATGCATCCATCCCCGCGGCTCGATAAATTCACACCATTCCAAACATGTTAGGTCAATAATGTTCACCCAAACATCTCATGTCCAGCCTGTACTCTTTATAGCTCTCAACGGTTGAATTCAAAGGTGCAGAGAGAAATTCAATTCATACAATAACAGAGAAAAATGCAATAGCTTTTATCTAACCACAAAAGATAAAACATAAGAAGATATTTGAAACTGAAAGGTATAGAGAAAGAGTGAGATGGAGGTAAATAAATACAAATATGGAAACCGATACAAAGTATCCTCTGGAATAGCAGGAACTCGTTAACTATCCTATCAAAGAATTTCATATCAAAACCAAACTCTAAGCTAGTGGGAGTGTGCTAAACACACTCCACGTGTAAACAAATATACAGACAGAAATGGAGTTAACAACAAAACTCGTATAGATAGAATTCAGAAGCCAAAAATCCAGTATCTATATGGTCACTTTCCCTACACATGCTGTGCACTAGAACCATACCCATTAACTCCATTTGTTCCGTTGATGCCATGTGCTGTCTTGTTCTCTGATTTCTTCCTCTTCAACACAATGAACCATGTGTAAGCCTCCAAAAGCACAGCGATACCACCCAAAGCTGCAATAATGCCAATGTAAGCATGCTTCCAGTCATTGTAACGATCCCCTACGGAAACCTCCAATGCATCGAACCCTTTAAATATGTTGATGATACTGATGATTATGGTGGCGTATCCGATGGCGTAGTGGTAGAAGTTCCAGTAGATTCTGATTTTGTGATCCTTGTTGGGCCTCAAAAGAAGAGCAAAAACCTGTGTTCAGCGAAAGAGGTAGTTTCTTTGAGTCCCCATAGCATTCAAAAGAAGAGGGTTCGGAAACAAACAAACGAAGAGCATCTCATAAATCATACCTGAAGGGTTCCAAGGCAGAAGAGGGTGATTCCGAGTGCTCTATGGGTGTCGTACGTAACACCAACCGAGTCACTGCCAAGCTTGAGACCGGTTCCCCAACCAGCAACACCAACTATGTATGCAGAGGTTTGGCAGGTAACGTGAAGGTAAAACCAGGCAGGGTCAGCAGATTTGAACACCTTCAAATACCTAGCTATGATGGCACCAAGGGGCATCAAAGTCCCCCAGCTCATAGCATTTAGAATTCCATGGACCTGACAACAAACCAACATCCTTCAATCAACTTCTCAAAAAATCGAACAATATTTCAAACACCTTCTTGGCAAACCATGTAGAATAAATCTTTATTTTCAAGGAAACAAACCAGAAAAATAGGTACTTACATTTCTTCTTCTTCGAAGTGAACCCCCGCTTGATCCTGCTTGACTGGCACCAGAAAGAAGATCCAAACTTTCCTTAGATTGAAGGTTTGACATAGAATGCGATTGAGGGGTAGAACCAGAGAGAGGACCGTCATTCCAAAGGTGGACCAAACTAGCGGTATTGTTTGGAAGAGTGAGAGTGGCATAGATGGTGATCTCATTATTCTGACGGGTAGCCGTCAAGCCAGAGTGAGGATAAGAGATGGTTCCCTCTGCCAACTGGGTTGAGTAACTTTGGATGGAAGAAGTGTGTACTGTTGGGGCGCCACCAGATTGTGAGATAGCCACCAGAGCCTGTGCTCCAACCATAGATGAAGTGAGGTCACCGTTGGGATTTATAGCCCACGAAACCCACCTGTCTGTGTCGGAGATTCCAGAGTGTCTGAATGCTATGTCCAACTTGCCTGAGGCCTGATCATAAGTCCAATGAAGATAAGAGCTTAAGTGAGGAAGATCACGGCACGTGGCAAACACCCTGTTCTCAGTGAAGGTATGGTTCGAGCATGTCTGTGACTGTGCCGAGGTTATCAGAAGGAGAGAGCTCAACACAGATATGGCCAAAACAAGCCTCACCACCAACTGCTTTCCAACCATGTTTCTCCAACTACACAGCCCCTTTCACCTCTCTTGCTTGATCCTCAAAAGGTTGCTTGGCTCCTGCTGGGAGATCTCAACTTACAGAAAGTGGCTGTTGAAGACTTGCTCGATTGATTGTTTCGTTTTCGGTTTCGGTTTCGGTTTCTGGCAAATACAAACCCTCTCAAGATAAAGGAAGTGGAGGAGGTTGTGGGAGAGAATGAGGGAAGATGGGGGTTATTATAGGACTGGGTGGGGTTAGGTAGTTGAGTAGTTGATGTCCAAAGATGACTAAAAGTCTCACACAAGAAAACCATAATGAAAAAAAAAACACAAAAAAAAAAGATTGAATTTTTAAAATAAAAGCACGCATAATCTAGATGCTCTAATTCGTTTAAAGTATGAATTGATGTTGCATTATGATATTCGCACTCTCAAATAGGAAAAAAAAAAGTCTAAGTTTTTGTATTGACAAAGAAACCCCTTTAATTATGAAATTACACAAACGACGTGTTATGTCTCCCTACCGGGTCCACCTTCTCTCCAAAGAGGAAGCTTCCATTACGTGTGTCATGTAGAAGCAATTTGATTTGTTCCAAAAACAAGAGTTGGAAATTTGGAATTCCGACCTGTGATGTGAAGTGGACAATTTTTTCCACCATTGTGAAACCACCACCTTTTCACATCTCTCTCTTTGTGCAACCTAAGACTTCGCAACACATTTCGTTTTTTTATATTTTTTTCGTATCTAAAGTTGGAACGGTGATTTTGATGGTTGAAGTGAAAAATGAGAAAATTGTTGGACGGTTTAACCAAACAGGTTCCATGTGTACTGTGTGTATGTGTACAGAAAAGCAACCTCTTCATCATCCCTTTCGTCTTTCTTGCGTAGCCATGTCGTCAGTCCAAAACCCATCAGGTTGACCGTATTTCTCCAAAACGTAGACATACGGATAAATATTTAGTTTTAACTTTATACATTATGCAACCTTCGCTTCAACTTTAATATATATTTTCTCGATCAACATGTTTTCTTAACTTACAAATCATAGTTCGTAAGCATCAATACAGAAAAAACATTTTACGTTCTCAGATTTTACTCGTTATAAATTATATGAACTTTTAAATTTATTTAAAAAATAACCGGAAATTTAAAGTCGTTTCGAAACTAATCATAATTAAGCGATTGAATAATTTACATTAGACTTATACCTTTTTGTTCCGAGGAGGAATATTCAAATAGTCCTACTTTTTTTAAAAAGTAACAATTGATCCTAACTTTTGAAAAAAACTTAATGACGTGTTAATTTTATGTGATTGTATGGCAGTGTTAGGTTTATTACGTGTCAAATTAAAATTGGGAGAAAATAAATCAAGTACGTTGCAACAGGTAAGAGGTTAAAAAAAGGAGGGGTTAGGGTTAGAATGAAAATCCCGATTTGGGATTAAAAATTACAACTTTTTCCCTCATTGTCCAATGTCCATTGAATTGTTATTTCTTTCGCAAAATGTACAGCTTTCACCTCCTTTCTTATCCATCAAACTCGCTGTAAAGCTCCTTCATAAGCCACTCCTTCCCAAGCTTGGTGGTCACACACCACTTTCTGGAATATGGGTTGACTTATTCTTATTCGTTCCTTCTTCTTCTTTTTCTTTCTTCTTTTTGCAGTTTTTATTTGTTTGTAGTTGTGTACAACTTTGTTTCCATAAGAAGTATATATATGTCTCCCATTTTTTGTGTTATTACTCTGTTTTATTTGTAAAATAAGTTTATAAGCATTTACCTTAGAAGCATTTATATGATCTTCCAATGGTTTTTAGGTTCAAAATCAATCGAATTTCATCGCAATCTAAATCAATTCCTATTATTCCTACCACGATCCATGCACAGTGAAGCTAATTTTGCACAAAATACTTTAGTAAATAAGGTGCCCTTTATACCAATTTAAAAAATGGTTACATGTTTTGGTAACAATTGAATATGGAGGATCCAAAATAGTCAGTGACACTATTACAAAAAAAGGAGGAATTGAACAAAATGAAGATAAAAAGTTGACATTGACAGAACACCAAGCAAGTTATATACTTAGTATGTATGCGTACGAGGTACTTGATATCGAATGATGATTAAATCTCTCTCTAAACTGATCTGCTGGTGGTCCATCGTTTTACTCTATCTTTCTATTGAGGTCCAGATTCTGAGAAGGAGAATTCAGGAACCCCCTTCGAATGTCTTCGTCCTCATGGCACCCTCCTTGACGAACCTTCTTTGTCCTCCGACGACCTCCGAATGGACCCATCATCCTTGTCCTCGGACGACGACGTCTTCAACTTCCTGCGGAGTTTTGACACTGTCGGGGGCTTCTCATCTTCCGATGATTGATAGACCAAGTTGGAGGAATCCAAATCTTAACCCCTCTTTTTTTAACCTCTACCATGTTATTTATGTTATTTTTACAATTTTAATCTCACACTGCCACATAATCACATAAAATTGACACATCATTAAGTTTTGTTCAGGGAGGCAGCTGCACCGTTTAATTTTTGACGCCGTTAACAAAAAGAATTAACTTGAACCGTTTTTTTAAAAGTTGGGATTAATTGTTACTTTTTAAAAAAAGTATGACTATTTTGAACATTAGTCCTCTTTTGAGGGATCAAAAGAGGTATTAAGCCTTTACATTAATAGAGCTAAGAGCCAAAGATAAGAGTTGTTGTCCAGTACACCGTTACCATGTGACTGGGAATAAATTTATTTAGCAGCGATGATTGAGTAATTATGGGATCTTAATCTAAGCATGTTGTGTTAAGAAAATGGTTGTTAAGTGTAACAGAATATGGTAGTCAACGTTTGAAGATTCTTAGTGTTTGTTCCTTTAATGGTGAATCCGGAAGTATGGGTGGGAGTCAACTGTGAGAGAATGGGGTGATGAAGTGCTTGTGAGTAATTTAGTTCAACATTTGTGGCTGCTCCATTTGATTGAGTGGGTCAACAAACTTAGATATCACAGTGACATGTAAATTGGAATACGCGTCGCAAGTCAAGAAATGCAAGCGGAACTAAGCTACTGCAACCAAATCCATACACCAAATAGGACTAGGTTAGTCACCATAATTACCATTACCAATGCCCACCAACACTTCGTATCCCTGTTCCAAGAATAATGCTGCATTTTTTTTCATGCTTTTTTCTGAATAAACAATGCAAAAGTGTTTTTTTATTTTTTTATTCATGACCATTTGGTAAAGCTCGTTGAATGTCTGAGCAAAAGTGCATTGATTGTTTTAAGTATTTATAGAATATACTTTGTTTCAGTCTATCGCGTGAAGAAAATCAGTTTGGATTCTGATTTAGTGTAGAACCAGATGGAAAGTACTAGCTTTCTATTATGGTTAAATTTTTCTGAGTCTTGTTTTTCGTGTTCGTGTTACTTTTAATTTAAGGCGTGTCGTTTAGTTTACATTAATTAAAAAAATAATATTATTGACAATTCATATTGATCATAGATTTAGATTTATTACAGTCGACTAAGATAAGATCAAATTATAATATATAAGTGGGATACAAACTTTATCTTACAAGCTGGTTTTGTGGTGTTGAGTTAGGCTTAAAAGTTCACTTCTAATATAGTATTAGAGTTATAGTTAAAGCCTATCCTAACGAGTTCTAAGTGAGTATTTTTATTTTTCCAATTTCTACTATCAAATTTTACCTTACAAGTTAATTTTGTTCTAATTTCTACTATCAAACTTCACCTTAGTTTTGTTTTAATTTTTACTATCAAACTTCACCTTACAAACTGGATTTTTGGGGTTAAATTAAGCTTAAAAACTAACCTTCTACTAATGTTCAATTAAAAATTAGGTTAAAGTGACGTATTTTATATTTAAGTATTAAATAGGGTAATAATAAACACAGCAATTCCCTGAAAAAGTACTATTTATACTTTGGCCCCATGACATCAATAGCTGACTGAAGTGATTTAAAGTGATAAACACTATTATTGCTCGAATCAAACTGAAAGCTTCCGCGTAGATTACCACTTCCACAGTATAAATTGAGATTGATTTTTTTTTATTTATTTAACGCTTTTTAAATTTCTCGTATATTCAAATGCATTTGTTTGGTAATTAAATAAGTGTTGAGTGAGTGCTTTATAAAATTTCCACAACTTTTTCTTTACGCGTCCTTTAATTAACTTGTTTGGGTTTGCTAGAAAGAAAGGAAATTTGAACATGAATAAATGAAAAATAGAATAAAAATAAATATTTTCAATTTAAAATAAAAAATATATGGAAAATAAAATAAAAATACTCAAAAATTTATATTTCTTTTCTTTGTCATTATCTAATACCAGACGATCTTCTTGAATGGAAAAAAAGAGTGCATGATTTACTAACAATATAAAAAATACTGAGGAAATAAAAATTGGTAGTGAATGAAAGAGGAGGAAATGAGAAATTCATAACTTTGTGTTGATTCAACTATTATATTATATTGAATAGTTCTTAAAATAATAAGAGTATACAAGTTAAGTTAATGCTGAAATTTTTGTCGTGTAAAAATATTGGTAAAGTAAAACAATTGACACTCACAAAGTTGTTGGTAAAAGTACTCTACGCAATAAATAAGAAAAAACAGTGAGATCAAAAATATTAAACACTCATCAATTCAGTCTCTCTTTTAATATATTTTATTAGCGTTTATAGACTATTTACAATAAAATATATTTTAAAAATTAAATTGAGGTTAATCTGACAAAAATGGTTTGGAATTGGTTTTCAAAATCCTTAAATATATAGTGAAGTTTAAGTGATGAAAATGTCATAAAAATAAATTCATAAAAGAAGGGTGAATTGATGGCAAAAATTAGTGGCTCGTAAAGTTAATAAAAAAAAGGTGGTTAATAGCAATATAAAAAAGATAAAGTATAGTTTGCGTGTGGAAAGTTTAAACGACACACATAGCGCGTCAACGCGTCAAAGAGTTTCACATTTTCCGTCAAAGTAAGAGGGGATGCCTCGCCTTTACCTTAATTAACTTTTAACCCCTTCAAAATAACTGATTAACTTGTTAATCTTTAAAATAATTTTAACGGAAGATATGTTTTTGAGGCTTTTTGAGGTAACAAAATACTTATCCAGTCAGTAATTTTACTAAAGTTATTAAAGTTGGTCAGTTGATTTTTTTTCTTTTATTAGCATGGTTTATCATCTAAACTTCTAACATTAGATAACAAAATCATTACAATTAGTATTTTTTTTCGTGAAAAGTATAAACACTGGTATCATATATTTAAAATAAATGTTCAGAAAAAAGAAAGTATATATAGTTTCTTGGTTTTGTTACTTTTTTATTAATAATGTATGCAATGAATAAATAAGAATCATGTTAATGTAGAAAATTTTATATCAAAAATAATATTATAATTAATATATTTTTATCATAACGATGATTAATTCTAATAATGTTATTTAGTAAAATTAAAATGGATATTTATTGTGGAACCGATAACATTATGTTTAAATTAGATTAAAAATATATATTTTTATTAATATTTAAAAGTTAAGATCTAAATATTTTAAATATATTTTTATCTTTTTTATTTTTTCAAGATGTTTTTTAACACCAAATCATAATAAAATTTTACTCTCCAAAACAGATAAGATATCAGAAAAACATGATAATTATTTTAAACGATAACAGATTGCAAATTTCGGATCAAAATACACTCAGTAAATTTTTTGAATTAGATAATATCTTCAAAGTCTTCCTAAAAAGTAACTTAACTCAAATTATAAGTTATTTTTTATTAAGTTGTTAAATAGGCATTAACTTTTTAACTTTAGATAATACTGCGTCTGGGACAAGTCTTACATACAGACTTCAACCATACTTTTGACAAAAATAATTGAAACTACAAGACTAACTAAAAAATAAGAGCTGTTAGATTAGTTTATTAATTTACAAATATTTAACAAAGTTATTCATTAAAACAATTAATAAATATAAAATGACAGCATGTTATATAATACTTTTATGTACTTTTTTTTATTTTAATTCATTGATAAAAATATATTTTGGAGTCTTCATAATTTTATTTTTTTAATTATAAAATATTTTCATTTACATTTATACATCAATTATAAAGATATTTATATTATTCGTGTTATATTACATATGTTGAGATATCTGTGGTTTAAAATTAAAATAAAGCAAAAATAACATACTTTTCAGAAGACATCATATTTTTATTATGTTAATTAAAATGAACTGAAGTATGACTAAAAATGATATAATAAATAACGATGATTGAAAAACATATGTTTTAAAATTAATTATAGATAACTAATATAACGTTATTAGATAAATTAAAAAATATATATTATACATTGAAAATATAAAATAATTTCGGTAAGTTTGTTAAAATTTATAATAATTACCCAAAAACTCATATCATCAATAATTTATGATTAAATAACATTGTAAAATCAGTTTATTTATTCATTACATTGATAATAAAATTAAATAAAAATATCCATAATAATATATATGTATTTATTAATTATGAAATTAATAAAAAGGTAAAAATCACCTGAAGTTTTTATCATCTTTAAAAAACCATTAGAATTTAAAGTAACAAAAAACTAAAAGTTATCTAAACACAGGTGATAAAAGAAAAGGTTAAAACAATACCCGATATCGTCAAACCTTGTAGTTCTTTAATCTTGAGTTAGGGAGACAATTATGCACCCCACTAATTAAAATGCTCAATAATATTTAGAAATCCAAATTAAAATTAATTTATGAAATCGTGTCAAAGAAGTTGTTTTTTTTCCTGGAAACACGTTCATGTTCTTAAGCGTTTTAACTCTATTTTATTACGTAGAGTCCTAGACTGAAGTTTAAAATTTAACATTTATTAATTAATGTTGGACATCTATATTAATTAGAGATATAAAATTATTTTAAATATATAAAAGGTGATTGTAAATTTTATTTTTAAATTGATTTTATAAAATTTAGTTAAATTTAAAGTCAGGTTTCTTACAATTATATAAAATTTATCTAAACTAAATTTAATTTGTTATTTGATAGTTAGACATATGTGTCATTTATTATTGGATTACTATAAACCAATGTTAATATCTAATATATGTTTCGAGGTAAAAAAATGTATTGAAAATCTACATGAATAAATTTATATTATATAAATAAATACAAATATCACTGCGTAAATCCATTTTATAAGATTAAATTGAGTTTGAAATCAACTTCTTAATAGTTGATATATAATCTCAGTTCTCATTCAGTTTTTTGTTTGATTTGTTCAACCATATGATCCATGACCATATACATGTAAATACGTTGCGCAGCCTTATGCATACGTAATTGTAAGACTATGAATCTGTGACAGAAACTTTCGAAAGCACTACGTGAATGCTGATTCTAACATTGAAGAAAAAAGTGTGCATATTTGTGACAGTCATAATAGATTTTATCAACCAAGTTGGAGTTAAACAAATATTTAGTAACATAATAGTAAGACTCTTAGAATTTCAAAACCATGCATTTTGATCGAATATTAAAGAAAAGTAACGGAAGAAAGACGCTTACTGGAAACATGTTTGAAGTCATTTTGTGGAAGTCAAGCAAACATGTAGAAGGGGACCCTAATGGCCTAAATAATATCTTTCTTTATATTAATTAACGATGACAGAATCTACTTTAATACCTCTAATTTAAACATTTTTTCTATAATCACGGCGTGGGAATATTTCAAACCCAACAAAAAATAAAGGAAAAGTAACGTTTGATACTTCTATTCTATAAACTAGAAAACTACATGCATCTTCTCCTTCTTATGTTTGTAGCTAATTAGATTTTTTAGAAGAATCCAAAAAGCTATATTATTATGTAAATCACGAGAAAAATTACAATACAAAGACATCTACTTTATACTATATATAAACTCTAATTTCATATATATATATTCACAACAAATATTTTTACAATTTCATTTTTTTTTTAAATTTCTCAGTTTTTACTAAAATAAATCAAGTTCTGACACCGTTCTTGATAATAGACATTAAGAAAATTCAACAGTAATGAATTACAAACAAATATATAAGGAATTATAATAAGAAAAAATAGAATCTTCTATTTATATATTATTTATCTCATCTTGAACTGAACTTACTTTAAATTTGTTCAGTTTGACCGTATTTATGAAGGTCTAACTCTTTCTGAATTTTCTTAACCAATAAAAGAAAAGAGATGTATGTGTCTTATATTTGGTTTGCAGGGAAAATTATTAATAAAATAGTCTAAAGAAGAGACGTAGTTAAGCATGTTAGATGCGGAAAAGTTGAAAAGCTCCAAAATAGTTGCATTTGAATATTAAGCCATGAATTCGTCATCTTCGTTGATATATTATTAGGAAGACTTTTATTTTAGATGACCAACTTTTTCTTAGTCCCAGCACACCCCTGTTTTTTTGGCGTGTTGCTTGGAAAATTGACTCATTAATTATGACCAGTGGAAAATTTAGGGTGAAAACTTGATTACAAGTTACGATTAGTAAATTTGAAAGGGTTGTAGAAGATAGCTTAGTCAAGTCTCAAGTGTTTAAGGTAATTGTCCATTAACATTCCCTTATAATATTTGATTGCGTTAAAGTAATAGTTAATAAAAGGACATTATGTGTGTGTAATGGTAGGTGAGCTGAAAGTTTCAGAATAAGAAGATCTTTGGTGGATTGGACAAGGTTATTGTAACATCTCTATCAATCCTGACCAAGTGCTTTTAACTCCAACCATTCTAGAAATGTCTTTTATGTTTTTTGGTTGATGTTTTGTTTTACTTGTTCTCTTCTCTCACCCTTATTACAAGACAATTCTCATGTGTTCTCCCTTTCAATCCTCACCATTTTTCACTCCTATTCACTACTCAATACGCCTCATGACATTCACATCAAACATATTGTTTAACTATTTTCATCTTTCGCTAAATTTTTATCTTTCTTCTAAACATGCATACAAAATATATCCCACAAATACATTAAAACATTATTTTTGGATTAAAAGTGTTCAGGAAATCTGACCACTATTTCATAATTAATAGCGTTCATTTTTTTTCACACTATTTTTTTCTTTAAGATTATAAATGCAATCGACTTTATTGACTCAATTATGTTTAAAAATTACTCATCATAAATAATTGTTACAGTGAAAAAAAAAACAAATAATTCAATTTCATAATTATTAAAACGATTAAATATGGTTTTAGTTTTTTAATGTAAAAATTAAAATCAATCTCTCTTTAAAATTTTGGATAAATTTAATTTATTTAGTAAAATTTTAAATGCGTTTCTCAACTAATATTAAATAAAAAATGTAAATAGCACATATGTTACCGTGAAATAGGTTTGAAACATCATATAAACTTAACAAAATTTGATTAAAAAGATTAAATACATACATTTTGAGGAACTAAATTGGACCAAAATTTTGAAGATTGACTAATTTAAATTTTTAATCAAAAACATATTTAACCCTTATTAAAATTAATAAAAAAATGTAATTAATTATATAAATTCTCCACTTAAAAGTAATATATATTTTCTTTACATAAAATAATCATTCTTTTAACTTATTCTTGTAGAATTATATATTTTCTGAAAAATTTATTCTTTTAATATGATAAAATATAAATAAAAACATGCATAAAAAGTATATTCCTTTCCAACTCAATTGAATCCTATACACTAGCTATATTTAAAAAGACAAATACTACAATCTTTTAACTTTTTTGCGTATAGTAGCATATTATTAAATATTTTGTATCAATATTTCCTTACTTTTAATATTTGTTAGTTTTTCCTTATGAAGAATATTTGTTAGTATTATTTGTTTAATGTAACATTAATTGTCGTGCGACAGAGATTAAGACCTTGTTTTTTGTCGTTTATTTGAGTGAATTTGGAGGTAAATGAGAATGAATTTGGAAATAAATTTTTTTAATTTGTCACGTCAATACCATTCTATACTAATTCTCACAAATTTTATTTCCAAATTCACTCGAATAAACGACAAAAAAATTTATCTTCAAATCCTCTCAAATTCCCTCCCTCAAATCCACTCAAAAGAACAAGGAAAAGTGAGTCAAGTTAAAACTCAATTATGACGTTTAGACTATTAGGTTTTTAAATAGAAAATGTTGCATCGTAATTAAATATTATAACTTTTAACATTGTGATCAACGTTCAATCTAACATGATTTTGATAAAAAGAAATAAAAGCATAAACGAAATAAATCATTTGTTAATTATTTAATTTTAATTAATCAAATACTTAGTTAAATTTATTTATTTAACTCAAAATAAATATAAGTAAACTTAAATTTGGTTCAAATATTTTAAATAAGGTCAATTTACCTTGGGATCAATTAACCCACTTAGTATGACAAATTTACTTATTTGGTGTACTTTTTTTTTTTTTGAAATATTGGAATATACAATTTTTTTATTACAGGTTTTGGTGTAATAAAAACGTGTCCTCATATCACATTTTCAATTAAAAATTAGCCATGGAAAGTTATTCTCATTTGGTTTGATTTCATGTTACAAGTTATGTTCAAAACACACACTTCTAATGCCAAAAAAAATTGGAATTTGTGTCCAATACTCACTATTTCACTAAGCAAAGTGTAACCTTAAAACAAGATTTTTCTTTTTCCGCAAATATTGTAATCATAGTTCACAACTTTTACTTAAGTTATAATAAAATCGCTTCCTCAAACCACGACTTATACCAAAAATTTGTAATAAAAAAAGAATTAATGGTACTATAACACATTTTTACATTCATTTGACATATAATACAAGGATAAAATGATCATAAAAGTATAAATTTTTATATTTTAAAAAAAAAAGACTGAAAAACAAGAAAAAGTAATGTTAAACTAATATAAAATATTTAGATGTGTCAAAGAATATTACTCTAAAAAAAATTATTTCATTATGGTATTTTACCGAGAAACAAAGGTACATGAGATGGGTATACTACAAAAATAATATTTTATAGGAGGGGTTTATTACCGGAGGTTTCAGAAACCTCTGAAATTCTCGATGGTTTATTTTAAAAACCTCTGGAAATTTTCGCGGTTCATTTAAAACCGCAAATAAATTATTTTTTTTATTCAAAAACTTTTCAAGTGAAAATATGTTTTCATTTTTCCTCTTTACACCGCGCTAATATTTTTTCATTTTCCCTCTTTACACCGCTTGCTCGTCTTCTCCAAAATAAACCTTTAACGCTTCATCTTCTTTTCTTTTATGACCCTCTAACCAACAGAGAAGCCAGCCATCGCACATCTCCTCCTGGAATCACTGCCGGCGAGCATGGTGTCCGGCAACGGCACTGGTGCAGCCAGCTCCACTCCTATTTCCTTCGCTCGTGAAAAGTCAGGGCCTTTCTTCATCTCCATCCACGACCGGTCTTGTCTTCATTCTCCAAAATTTCTTATTCTTGTTTAGTTTAGTAATATTTTTAAAAATAACAGTGACGGTCTTGCTACAGAGTGGGGAAGCAATGAAAGTTGTGAGCAAAGCAAAGAGTGAATCTGAACATGTAGAGAGAACGAGCTAGGGTTTGGTTTCACGTTTCTTCTTCCTCTTTTTGTAGGAGCACTTGCTCGCGCACAATAATAGAGACGATTCACACTTTCACATTAGTGAAGCAGCCGTGGAAGAAACCGGTTGCTTCTTGATAAAACTATGTGCGTTGGATCTTGGTTAGGAGTTATGGTAGGAAGCTAAAGAAGGAGAAGGTCTTAGTGAGAATTTGAATTGGCTGCTGTGGAAATAATGTAAATAGGAAGTTGACTACAATGAATAAATTGCTCATGGAGGAGAACGATAGGTTGCAGAAACAAGTGTCTCAACTGGTGTATGAAAATGGTTATTTTCGTCAACACACTCAAAGTGTAAGATTTATTTTTTGTTGGGGGGCTTTATAAGTAATGATGCCCAATGTAAAAGACTCCAGGGCTTGATTTTCTCTTTTAATTTGTGTAGTTTTAGCAATTGCATGCTCAATTTTCAATGTTCATTTACTCTTTCATAGTTTTTGTATATAAATGTTTTAACATGGTGCTTTCGACGCAGACTACACAGGGAACCAAAGACACAAGTTGTGAATCAGCGGTGACGAGTGGTCAGCATAGTTTAACATCTGTGTAATTGGTTTTATTCTTAACTGGTTCATCTTCCCCAAAAAGGATCCAAGACTGTAAGATAATCTCCCATTTTATTAACCTTCATGATCATCTTAATTATAGGTTTTTCGTTAATATAGTTTCTCTCTCTCTCTCTCTCTCTATATATATATATATATATATATATATATATATATATATATATATATATATATATATATATATATATATATATATATATATGTATTACAGGATCTTCCATCGACAAAAGTCAAATCGGTTCCCGTTGGTCATTCATCGCTTGGATACTTGTTTGGAGATAAGTGATATTTCATTCTCCGACATTGATTGATAGTACTGGTGCTATCTAACAAGGAGAATCGATACTTTTTATTGTAGCTTATCTGTGTGAGGTTTGAGTGAATCAATCACCTATAATTTGATTTTATTAGAATGTAAAAAGAAAAAAAAATCAAATCAAGTAAGGGATTAAGTTTCCCTTTTGTTGCAGGTTAATACAAGTGAACAATGTGGGTCATGCGAGTGAAAAATAAACAAACCAGTGTGTGCTTTGTCTGCTAGTTTAAATTGAATGTTAAATCTATTATTGTTGTGTAGTTGTACTTGAAACGGATAAGAAACTTTGTATTCTATTCTGTGGTTGATCTTTAGCTAGCATCTTAATTATGTATTTATTTTCAGTTGACCCAGAACTTTTTTAATTAAGAAAGTTAGAAATAGAGAATCATTCTTCTCATAGCTTTCCGATTGAATACAGACTGGATTTGCTTCAATTTTGCTTACTTTTATGTCTTATTTATGATGATCTGGGATTTGTTCTTATATGTTGGTCGACTAAGACATTCTTCAGCGACAGACAACTTTATTAAGTGTTTTAATTAATAACGGCTTATTCTTGTTCTTAGTACTATTAGTATACTTCAAATTAAAGAATTAGAGAAGTTGCAAAAGCTTAAGAGCTTAGAAGTGTACTTTAAGTGGGGGTGTTTCTTCTTTCTTTAGATTTTGTCCTCAATCATTTATTTCAGAAAATGTTATACTAGAAACACTCTCACACAATTTCTCTCCAATTCGAGATTATGTGTTCTATTTACTTCGTATAAAGTATGTGTTCCATGTTTGCTAACCCTTCGTGATGGGATTGTTGTGATTGATTGAGCTCTTAATTTGATTTAGTGGAAAACTAACATTATAAGTGATTAACTCCATTTTTTGGATAATGTATAGTAATAATAATAATAATAATAAATATTATAAGTGATATGATAACTAAAGAACATATATGGAAATGAGATGAGAGAGAGTATTACATGTTTATAATTTTTCTGCATTTTGGTAGTAGAAGAACATGGAGGTGGTGTTTTTCAGAAGTAAACGTGCATTTCAGTTAGGTTTTGACATGCTCAAAAAAATTCTAATGAAAAAATTATAAACCCTTCTCTTTTAGCATTTAATTCTCCTAAGATTCCTAACGCACTATCATCAAAATGTAATGCTGTTTTGTCCAGAGCTAAATTCGTAATATATATGTTATGGTAATATGGTAGATAACAGTTTTGTTGGGGAGTTTGTGCTCCAAGTTGTTCCTGCAAATGTCAACCATATTCTTGATCTTAGAAATGCATGTGTGTACTGTACATATAATTTAACACACAACTGATATAATTAAATTTACAGTATTTATATCAGTGTTTCATTTGTTGAATATATATATATATATATATATATATATATATATATATATATATATAGCTATGAAAATATCATTGACGTGATGATAAAAAGGTTATTTATCATTATGTGATATAGCAAAATATAATTGCATTACCAATGACAAAATAATGCAGATTGGCACACGTTTAACGCCTGTTAATATATCAATCCTTCATAGTTTAGATTGTCACTAATTTGTGCATGTATTTTATTGAAAGGCAAAGAAGTGGAACACATTTGCTGGAAACTTACAAGATTGCTCCTGATTACAGGTGAACTATAGTAAACTAAAGCTACGCAGCTGCAGCTAGTTTATAATTCTTTGCTTTAGCTGACTTGAATGGTTTAACTCCCATGCTTGTTCAGTTGAAACTTTATTTTCTGCAAAACAAAAGTCAACTAATTTTTTGTGATTTCATTTTTATATTGTAGGTATCTGATTAAGGGAGTGTACCAAACAATGGATGTAATGAAGACGAAGAAAATTAGATATTGTTATTGAATATCTTTATGAGTCATTTTTAGTACTGAACATTTGTATTGAATATATGTATTGAACATATATATATAGAACATATGTAATCAACATCTTTCTTTATAATTTTTATGTATGAACAATTAGTTGTATGAATGATGTTTATTTTATACAATATTATTCAATTTTAGTTCATATTAATTTATTGTTTGTTTTCTCAATAAAACCATTTTTATTATAATCTAATTTTAATACAGTAAAAAAATAAAAAAAAATTAACTGGATACATTTCCAGTGGTTTTAAAACCCCGGTTAACTAAATCATGTAAATTAGGGGCGGTTTTGGGAGAACCCCAGTTAGTTCCGGCGGTTTTTCAGTAACCCTGCTAATACCGGCGGTTTTCTTGAAACCCCCGCTAATACCGGCGGTTTTCTCGAAACCTCTGCTAATACCGGCGGTTTTCACAAAACCCCTGGTAATTCCGGCGGTTTTTGAAAACCCCCGTTATTTCCGGCGGTTCTGCAAAAAACCGCCGGTAATTACTTAGCGACGCAGGTTTTCCCAACGGTTTTTCTAACCGCGGGTAACATATTTTCTGGGGGTTAAAACCGCCGGAAACGCAAAAAATAACCCCCGGTAAAAATCTAATTTTTTGTAGTGGTAAAAAAAACCATTTAGTCATCATGAATTCGTTTCTCTTCTTAATTTTGTAATGGTTTGGCAAGGGATGCTCCTCCTTTTTATTAAATAAAATTATTACTTCCACTTTTTCTACTAACAATTTTTTTTGTTTGCTAACAAATATATATATATATATATATATATATATATATATATATATATATATATATATATATTGTATAGATACAATAATATGCGTGAATTAAATTATCACATTTAAGAATAGTAATAATATATACAATATATCTATGAATACATATAGATCAAGTGTTATTTATTATAGTCTTATAAATGTAACTATATATTGAATCATACAAAAGCAAAATGAAAAACGTCCACTTCCTCATGGGTTATAGATTCTGGCTGCACGAGGGATGTAACATCGTTATTCTTCTGCAGAAGGAAAGGAACAAAATGTATGGGTGTCTGTTTATTTGCCTGCAAAAGAAACATAACAATTTGAGTCAGGTTATAGAACTGTATTATTCTTTATATAATTCGAAAACTCTCATCTCTTAAAAGTCGAAACTAACCTTTTTTTACTTGAATGAATTTGAGAGAGAGTGATTGAATGGATTTAAGAGGATTTGAAGATAATTTTTTTTTATTTATTTAAATAAATTTGGAAGTAAATGAGAATAGATTTAAAAACATATTTATAAGAATTAGTGTAAGATTTAATTGATTTAACATATTAAAAAAAATTACTTTCAAATTCACTCGCTTCCAAATTTATTTAAATAAATTTATATAAAATTTATTTTTAAATCTATTCAATCACTCTTGTCTAAATCATCCAAGTCAAGAAAGCCTAAAAGATATTTATATACGCGTTGAGACTCGATTTAGGAGAAAAGATAACGTGAAGAATACATGGGATAAAATATACAGATGTGATTTGTTAAAAAAGCTTTTTTATTCCAAAAGTTTGACTTTAAATTCTCCGTTGCCAATCTTATATCATGCAGGCACTGAAGACTTGCAGAGTAGTCAAACCAAAGGACAAAACTTTACGTATTTGGCATTAATATTCGGCATGAATATAAACACATCGAACAAATAGATATAATTAAGTCATGCGATTCCTCAACACAGGCACATGCACAAAACAAATCATGCACATAAAGGAAGCCAATTAACAAGAAGCACGCAAAAAAGATTGCGAAAGCCAGTTACTTACATTAATTTATTCTTTGTTCTAAGTGAATATATACTTCCCACTTGATCTTGGATGCATTGAACTAGAGAAGATCCAAGATTTCCTTGGCTTGGAGGTTAGAAGTTGCAAGTTGATGCTGTGAAGGAGTAGAAGCAGAAAGAGGACCATCTTGCCAAAGGTGGACCAAATTGGTGGTGCCGTTTGGAAGAGTGAGGGTGGCATAGATGGTGATCTCACTGTTCTGACGGGTAGCCGTGAGGCCAGAGTGAGGATAAGAGATGTTTCCCTCTGCCAACTGGGTTGAGTAACCTTGGACGGAACAAGTGTATGCTCTTGGGGCACCACCGGATTCTGAGATAGCCACCAGAGCCTGTGCTCCAACCATAGCTGAATCGAGGTTGTTGTTGGGATTGATGGCCCATGCAACCCACCTATCCGAAGCGTTGATTCCGGCGTGTCTGAATGCCATGTCCAACTTGGCTGTGGCCTGGTCGTAGGTCCAGTGAAGGTACGACGTTAAGTGGGGAAGATCGCGGCATGAGGTGAAGACCTTGTTGTCTGTGAAGGTGTGATTCATGCATGTCTGTGACTGTACTGAGGATGTGAGAAGAAGAGAGACTAACATAAATAACGCAAGCTTCAACTTTCCAACCATGTTTCTACACCTTACACTTCCTTGTTTATCTCCTTGTTCTGAAGAGGGAGAGAGGGAAGAAGGGGTTATTGTAGGAGTGGCTGTGGGTTATTTCGTCTGTATAATGTCCAAGGATGACTAGACTAGTCCGTGAGAAGAAAAACACAAAGAAAAAGAGAAACATCCTCAGCTTTCGTAAAGTATGAATTAACGTTAATCCTCATTTTCAGAGTCTCTAGTCTAATGGTTTAACATTTTATTCAAATAAAAGGCTTTTATATGTATGAAAATTTGTCCATGTTTATGACAAAACTGTTACGATTGGATGAATGTTTTTACTGCTATTTCAAATGAATAGAAAATGTACTATTACTGACATTTTTCAGGTTGAGATTAAAAAGGAAAACTGAATGGAGATTGTGACGGTCTTCAAATCTATGGAGACAATATAACTCGTGTGTTTTTAAGAGGAAATATTCAACAAGGATAAAGTAAAGTGCATGGTGGTCGTGGTATATAATAATTAAGAAAATGAATACCTTTTATTAACCGGGATTGATATCCTTCATCCTATTTTTTTTAGATAAATCTCAAATTCTCTTTATTCTTTTATTATATGAAATTTTCAATATGTTGAAACAAGATATTTATATTGGGCTACTACAGATAGGTTCATATTGTACAGCATTTCTTTGGTTATTATAACATTTAAATGCCTAACAGGTAAAATAGGCTGTAATCCCTCTGACGTAGCTAGGGAAGGTTGTGTCTTCACATGTGTACGGACAAACACCCCTTATGTTTATATATTCACATTTTGTTGATGAAAGAAAAATATAAAGTCAATTAATTGGTATCAGTTAAAGGAGGATAAAGAATTAATCTTTGAATTAGCAATTTCATTATTTGAATATTGTGCATAGAATTCGGCACCGCATCAACTTTTCCTTCGAGTGGCGTGTTGCTTGGGAGATTAACGTGATGATCTGTTATCAAATATTCAACGTGAGATCTTTCTCTTAGAAAAAAGGACCAAGGAACGGTTGAATCTCTATTAGAAGCTACGATTTGAACCTACCAAATTATTCAAAAGCAAATTTATTGCTGGAAATATTCTGTGCGAAATGTTTTTAGAGGTCAAAGCAATGCTTCGCGTCTATAACGGGCTTCTTAACAACCCTTTTCTTGTTTCTCATGTCCCAATATCTACTGCTATTCTAGTAATTATATTTTCTCTTTAAATCACTAACATCATATGTAATACTGCACACAATTCTGTTTTCGTAACTTTGGTACTAATGCATCTTAAAAGCGCGACTCAAAATTAAAGAAACAATTTCTTTTTCTTGTCCCATATTTCCATAAAGATTATGTTACAAAATACCTCCATGATGGGAAAGTCAAAACATACTTTATGGAAGAGTATTTCTCCTTATATTATCTCATTTTTTTTTCTTTTCCACAATTCAAAAATAAACAAATTTTGAAATGTGTTGAAGAAAATTTCATTAAATTTTGAAATTTATTGAAGACTTTTCTTTCAACTGATTTCAAAATGGGTTAAATTCTTTTTTAAAATTTTAACGGATTTTGAAATTTGTTGAAGGTTTGAAAAATCTTTCAATAAATTTTAAAATCCGTTGAAAAAAAGAAATGAGGTGTTGAGTTTTTGAAAGAAAGTGAATAGTTTTAAAATTTTTAAAAAATAAAGGGATGCATGAAGAAATATGGGGTGGTGTAGGAATAAATACTACTTTCTGGGTAATAATAAATTAGACAAGCCCAATTCCGTAGCCCATTATGCCGGTAATTGTTGGGTACTATTCCTAGTGATCCATTTAACGAAACATAATATTGACCTCCTTTTATTGTCAACACCAACATTGTTTCTTGGAAAGAGTTTAACTCTTGGCACCCTAAATCCTATTTAAACCTCTACCCGAATTGAAAGAAATATTATATAGCCCCAATGCTTTCTCCTCGTACGATGTTAAGAATGTGAAATTTAAATTTAATTTAATTTCATTAGGTAAAATAAGATGCATTGTATTTATAAATAGTGAAATCTCTAACCCATCTTTTAATACTGACAAAAATAGCAAACATGAGAACAGAATATTAAAAGAATAAATTCAAGTCTATTAAATAGATTTTGAATAATTTTGATACAATATGAAAAGAATAAAATTTAAGTCCAATTCAACTCTATTAAAGCATATGAATAAGATGAGTTTTGTTCTATTTATACTATAAATTATTTTATTTCTTAGCAAATGTAACATCTTGAAGGCCTCTGAAACACCCTGGAGTTGGAATCATAAATGCACCTCCTTTATATATTGATATTCTACTCCAAGCATACCATCTCATGATTATGGAAGGAACCGAGTAGGCTAGCACTGAAGCATATCAGTCGTCTAAATTATTGACTTACCACATTGTAAACCTCGTACTCATTCATTCACTTTCTGAACATGTATACAAAATTATTTATTTTCTCAAAGTAGTAGAGCGGAGAATCACCATCTAAAAACGCTTTAACACTGTGCATTTATAACTCTATTATTTGTTTGCGACTGTGTAGTGTTTCCACATGAAGATGTGAAGAGATAAAAATCATGGCAAACACATTTTCTCACAAAAATAATCTGAGCTCAAAAAAAAACAGTGACGTTTGTGCGGACGAAAGTGATAAAGTGAAAGTAGTTTATAGAAAGCCCAATTTAAGATAGGGTGAGTTTGGACCACCCGAATTTTGGTGAGAAAAGTGATGGGCTTTTTCCATTATGCACGGTTGATTGGTAAGCTTGTTTTGGTCCAGTGGTAGGACTAACTATGACGTTCCAGAAAAGGGAATGGGGGACCTGTCACTCCATTTCAAAACACATTATAATTAAAGTTCAGATTGGGACCACACCATGCCATTCAACGGCCTACTCCTCACCAAAAAACCTCATTATATACCTATATTTCTATCATTTTTTACTTTTTGTGTGCTGGTCTTGTACTGTGTCTTTAAAATATAATCATTGAGATTGATTTTAATATTTTCAAATATATTAAAAGGATTTTTAAAGTATTAACATGCCTGTATTGTTAATGTTCAATAGAGAATAACACAAAACATCCCATAAAAAATATAGACTCATATCTCTGACTAGTTCTTCATATAAAAAAAATAGTAAATATTTTGCACTTGTTTCTTAAGGAATATTTAAGAGGTTGTTATAAGTGTTAATTATGTTAAAAGTACACACAACACTCACTTTATAAAGTAAAAAATGAAATCTACACAGTTTACCTACCGTAATCCTTTTGCATTTGAATCTTCCAAAAGTTTGTGCTTCCATTTTTCTACCATCACTTTAAGCCATTCACCTATCTATTAAGTGAATTTGTTAAAAAAAAATTGTATCTTCTTTATTTTTTATAGTCACCCTACTAATAAAAAAATAAATAAACCTAAGAATACACAAATAATATAATGTGAAAATTTTCAATGTAAAAAAAAACTATATAATTATTATCGACCAAATAATATAATAATATTATGTGAATATTTGTACAATAGAAAGAAAACTCTCAGCCATTTTACTATTGACTCCAAATATACATATACTTAAAACAAAAATTTAACTACACATTATCACACTTTAATACAAAAATATAAAAAAACAAACAAACTCTAACTCAAAATATCTTAAATTTAAGACAAAAATCATGATAGACTTAGAATCTATCTATTATATAGACATCACACTCGCTCATTTGTTTATCCTAAGATATTTGAGACTTTACCAGTTACATATTTTCACATACAACATATTTTAATTAAAGATTGGGTTGTAACTTACAAATATAACATCAATTCATAGTATGTTGAAATTATACTTGAGTCGGCTTAGTTAGATATAATCATATTTGATTTACTGCTATAGTACAGTATTAGAATACAATACCAAATTTTAGATTTAATTTCAGTACTTTAATACGTTGAATTGATAAAAATCTCCAATGAATTGTCCCAATTTTTGGTGCCATTTTGGCTTGAGATTCGTACGATTGAAGAGGAACAAAATCTCTATTTGTTTAATTTGTGTCTCAGGAACCAGGTCCATATGCAACTGTTCCATATGGGGTTGTAGATTCTGTTCTTCTGCATACATCATTCGTGTATCTGTCGCTTTGAACTTTTTCTTATTCTTCTGCATGCACCAAATTGCTGATGAAGATATCATATAGCTGTATCTCTTTATGGGCTACAGAAAAAGTTAACAACTCGATTCAGGATCTAGACTTTTTTTATGATAAAAGAAGAATCGGTATTCATTTTCATATTTTTGCAAAAATAAACGCTTTCGTGGGGACAACTGCAGAGATCACGAAAAAAATTAAGGAGAAAGACAAGAGTGTACAAAAAAAGTTGCTGTGACATGCTGTCTTGAAACTAAAACTTTAAAGAACTAAAATAATTATTATCTTTGGTGGATTAATATGGATAAAAGGAAGTGTGTCGTAATAGTGTGCCTGACGCTGTTAGTTGAGTGTGGTGATGGTTAGAGCAAGTTGAGAAACAGCATAGAAAATTGGAAAATGAAAGTTATATTGTCTTAGAATAGTGTATAGTGTGTATCTTAGTTGTAAGTTGAAATAGATAAAGAGATGCAAAGGACAACACGGGAGGGATTTGTTTTATACGCGACTGGTACTTGGTACGCTCCAATACCACACGCTATGTACGGAACTAATTCTTTTAAATAATCATGCAATTTTTTTCTACAACATGCATGGGATATTTACTAACTCACTAACACTGTAAAAGTCAACAATATTATCACCATGTTTTTACCACTTTATTGCCAACCACTTCTAATAACTCAATTTCTTAAAACTAATTTTTTTTACAATAGATTATATGTTTATGTTTTAATAATCCGTATATTCAATGGACAAATCACAAACTATCGTTGTTAAAAAATTGTTAAGAAAACTTTTTTTTTAATTAAATCCTTATATTGCATCTGGCAATGGTTCAAAACGTGTGGGATGTGAACAGAAAGGAAGCACAATCTCATTCGTAGGCATTATGGTAGTGGTGGCCTATAAACGTTTTGAATGGATGGGAAGGAAAATGAATCTATAGGTGTTGGATACACAGCCCCCACGTGGGGTGTAAATGAGAGGTTATCCGTAGCATTCTAAGCTCTTTCATTTTTCGACAACCACGTAATATATTGTGATGTCAACACATCCTTCTTCATTTCAAATGCCATATTTATCCTAACCATCTTTAACAATACCACAAAATTCAACTATATATATATATATATATATATATAACTATTAAACATAAATTTATGTAATTTTTAAAAAATATTTAAATAAATATAACATATAAATCTACTTCTGGTCATCCTAATCATTTATTTAAAAATTTATTTTATTATAAACTTTTAAGAACCGATTTTATTACAACACCGTATTTTTTTAATGAACTCATAGACTTGGATCTTTATGTAAATTACCATGGTATTTTAAAAATATAAAGAAATGTTAGATTTTAATATGTTATAAAAAGAATAATTACACTAAAATTTATTTATATTTATTTAAATGTATTGGTATGTAAAATGTTTTTTAATAGTTTGAAGCTCTCTATCTTAACTAGATATATTTTTAAAAACATTTACTAGTTTATTCTTTTGAAAAATATTTGACTTGATCATATAGGCCAAGTCTTAAATATCTATCGGATTATTTGACCTATTGCCAACCTTTTCTTTATTAGGAATCGTTCTCTTAATTTCACGCATTTTGTGTAAAATTATAAATAAATTCGTTTCTTTAAATTAAATAAGAAATCTAGGCGATGTTAGTTCAATTTTAATTTTTTTATTTCTTTTAAGACTTAAAATAATAACATCAAATATAATTCATATTTAAAAAATATATATTTAATTTAAAAGGAAAGGAAAGAGGAAATTTTGTAAAAGGTTAAGAAATTTGAGGAGAAAATAGTTGTTTTTGCTCCCACAATTCTTCTTCCCACTTTTCTCACTTTACCAGTCTCTCATCTCTTCTTCTTGCTCTTTCATCTCTCCGCATTTTTTTCTTCGGTCATATTTTTAGTAAGAAAAAAAAATCAAACTTTGCACTTTGAATTTTAACTTTAAAATGAATTCTAAGTGAAAAAAAAAGGTCAAACATAATGCAGGATCATAGTAAAAGTTATTCAATCCAAAATGTGTTAGATGGTAGGGTTTGGACGTTGATTGAGTATGCATTGGATAACACACTTGCCAGATGATATAGATTGACATTGGAGTCGAGTAATGTTGCACTCAAGCTTTAAATTAAGAAAGTGACAAATCTACATTATTATGTTATCCGAAAACATGTTGGAAAAATTAAAATTAATGTCAAAATAATTTACAAATACAAACCTTAAATATACGTCTAAAATTTAGTCATCCTAATAATAGTAAGAGAAAATCAGTTTTCATTATAAAACGTGGTCACCAATTCATGAATTTTCGGTATATTTGAAAGTTCTTTTGTATTATTAAACCATTATTATGTTCTATGGTATTAACTTTATTTTTCCTATCGAATTCATACTAGAAATAGTAGTATTTGATAACTGTTGGTGTAGAATAGAACATTCGAGATTTGTAGAGTTGAAAACATAGTTGAAAGACGACCAATTCGTAGATAGTTTTTCTTTGTTTGGAAAAAGCTTATAAAGAAATGCGAGCAGAGAGAGCAATGAGTGGTAAGAAAAAGTAAGTGTGCAAAGGCATGATTATAGTCTGATAAAGAGAATAGATAAAAGTTTAAAAAGTAAGTTTGTTAATGTGAATACAATAATTCACACACTGTTTGGTTTCTTAATGATAGATATTGTTGTAAAGCCCACATTTGGTGATCTCACTTCTTTGCGTGTTTAACTTCCCAACTCCCTAACCACACTTTGCACCTATTCATGCAATGTGTCAGTTGGTGGCTTTATCATATTTGTGGTCAAACACGCGTTATCGTGGACGACATTCGTTAGTTCAACTAATTAAACTCAACGAAATTAATTACCACCTGTTCCAGCATAAATTTCTAGGTCTATTTAATTATCACTCACTTAAACATTTTAAATCTTTTAATTACGCTTTAACAACCTACCCTACCGTTACCCTGTCACAAAGCTCCAAAATTAATCAACATTATAAAGGTAGTATTTGTTTTCATTGAAATCAAGCTCAGTGTATTTTCATTTTATTATGTGTTTATCCACTTTAAATAATCGCACTAATTACAAAAACAGTGCAAATTATTCTTAAAATTAAAAATTCTATTTATAGTGCAAATTACAAAACTCCATTGCTGATATAGTCGGCAAAGTGTTGGAGATGTTGAAATTATTATTTCATTTTCGACAAGTTGTTCATTATTCGTAAGAAATCAACTTGCGCAATTCGTCAGTTATTTTCAGTCATTCTCAAAAAAATATCATTTTCAGCGTAATATCATTGTCTTATAAGAAAAAGATATTTTACAGAAAAACGAAACCTGCAAGTATGAATTAAACCAATATTCTCTACATTAGATAAAACCAATTTCAATATAGTTATGTTTTAATATATTTATATTAAAATACAACTTGGGTTGTGGACAGCTCAGAATGCTACATCCTTACATAACATTCAAATTAAATTATTACCTTTAATTTAATTCTCGAAAGGTGCAAAGTATATCATGTATAGATTTATATTATTTTCAATATCGTATGTATAGTCAAATATTTAGTATGAATTAAAGTTATGAAGTGATATTTTTGTTAATAATTTATGTTAAATTTGTCTTTTTGTGTTTTGATGTGATTTTGAAATAAATTCATAGTGATTACTATAAATCTGCAATTTTAAACACAAGTTTGGCATGTTGCTACAAATCTCTGAATAACTATTGTTTGAGATTGACTTTGGGACTGTGGTCAAATGTAATCACTTAGGTCTACCTAACTTGATTCTAGAAACATGTTTCACAGAGTATATCCCTTCTTTAAATCAGAAGCTTCTTGCAAAAAACAATTAAGTCTCTTTATATAGTAAAATTATTATTGGTGGTGATATAAATTGGATCTTTTGAGCTAGTTCATTTAGTTCAACTTTTTAATGAAGATAGGTTGGAGATATTTAATCCACTAACTTATTCGGCTCATCTTATTTTAAACCGTTAAAAAAACGCGTTTGTAAAGTCACAAAGCCAGATAATATTTTCGGATTCGAAGATTTTTCGTAAATTTTATACAACTAAATATAAAGAATAACACAGCGTTTCATGTATCTGTTTCCCTTTTGATATAAAAGTAATATTCTGATTATAACCCAAGATTTTCAGTTTGTCGATAATTAGTGAGATTATATATTATTTTTGTTATTATTGCATTAAATAGGATTGTGAAAAAATAGTTATTTCAAAAACTTAAATTGAATTAAAGTAAATCATCTTATAAAACAGTTTTCTTAAAGTTAAATCGGTACATTTCAATTATTTTGTCTTGTGTAGTTTGATTACTTATTGTGTGTTCAAATTGATACTAAACTCAATCTAAATTGATCAGTAGTTAATGTTATAATAAAAGCATAATTAATGTTTAAATAATAATATATTTCACTTATATTTATAGCTTTATGAATTTTTTTTATTATAATTGACCTAATTATCATTCATTTTTTTTAAAAAAATTTGATTAGTGGAATGTTTATGCTAATTAGATATTTTTATTGTGGTCGATCTAATTATCTAATTTCTTTTAAATTTGATTAGTGTATTGTTTATGTTAATTAAATATTTCACTTATTTTAATTCTGATCAATAACTTTTTTTTTATGTTTTGAACGATCAATCACACCACGACAATCTATATGTAACTGTTCGTATTATAGTATAAAAAGTATAAAAAAATGAGAAAAATATAAAAATAATTATACTTTTCTCTTTACAAATTCTCACTTTAAAATTATTATACTTTTCACTTTACAAATTCTCACTTTAAAATTAAACATTTGAAAAGAGTTAAATATATTTTTAGTTTATAAATTTATATATAAAATTAAAATTTATTATTGTTTTAAACTTTAATATATTTGAGCTTCTAAATTTTAAAAATAAATGAATATAATTATTTTAACTTGAATATGTTAATTTTTTTGGTTAAATAGTATTTTAAATTAAAATTTAAGTTGAAATTTATGTAAACAATCCAAATATTATTTTAAAACTCATTATGAACAAAAATCTATTAAAATTGAATTATAATAACTATATTTATTCTTTTTAAAATTTAAAATAAAATAAAATTTCAATTTTAATTCGGCGTCAAATTTTAAAGATTTCTAACCCAATTTAAAAATTTAAAAACTTGATGCCCGCTGTTTGGGTATGAAAGATATCCTTTTTGCTACTCCAGTCTGAAATATGCTGGAGACTAACAAGAGAAACTAAGGTAATAAGGAGAACAACTAGGGGTGGGCAAATAGAACTGAACTGCACTGTACTACTAAAATCTGTACTGAACTAAAAACTAATTTGTCTAAACTGAACTGAACTATAAAACAGTTCAGACAAACTGAACTGAACTGTTTTTTGTTTTATCAGACTGGACTGAACTGAACTATACTAAATTGTACTAAACTACAATATAAACTAAACTGAACTACTAACTATAATAATTTTAAACTGAATTGTACTAGTTTTTAAACTGAATAGTATAACAATACATGTTCTTTTTAATTGAAATTTATTTTAATATTTATTTTATTTTATTCATAAGTGTCTTACACATTAACTTTTTATTTATATGATATTATTATTTTCTATTTTATTTATATTTCTTTTATCATATGTGTATGGAAATTATTTTATTATTTATTTATTTATTTTATTTTATTTTATTTTATTTTATTTTATTTTTTATTTTTTTATTTATATTTATTTTGTCATGAATATTATTTTACTTTCATATTTATTTTTTTAATTTTTTATTTATATTTTTTTGTTTTATATGTGTATATAATTTATTTTATCTTTTTATTTACTTATTTTATTTTAAAATAATTTTTTATTTATATTTATTTTGTTCCCTCGTAAAATTATTTTATTAATCAATTATTTATTATTTATATTTTATTATGTAAAAATTAAACTAGTATTTATTAATTATTATAATATAATAAAAGATGGTACTAGAAAAATTACTCTTAATAACGTTTGTTAATTTTTTTGTCATTTGATATTTCTATAATATTAATTATTTTTACTACATTACTATTTTTTATGATATTTCATTATATATTTATTTAATAAAATTTAACGTTAAAAAATATATTTTAGTTTTAGTATGTAAAATACTATCATTTAAAAATAATAATATTGATATTTATTTTAAAGTAAGTTAATTTTTAAAATAAATAGTTATTTTAGTGTGTGCGCTTACACACATTTTAATATCATTAAAAGTTTTTTTAACATATTTTTACATATTTATTAATATGTTAAAGAATATAATATATTTAAAGTATTATTATTTTTTATATAGTCTTTTTTTTATGATTTATATTACTTAATCATTTAATAAAATTAAATTAAAAAAAATATATTTTACTTTTATTACTTAAAATAATATTATTTAAAAAGTAATATATGTTTATTGATAAAAAAATATAAAAATTTTGTGATAAAAATATTTTGTCTTAAAAAATTCATTATTAATTTTTTATTTGAACGGTTTCTTTTATTAATATTAACTTTTTCTTAGCAAGACGGAGCAATTGGACGGGAACTAGAGAAGATAAAAGAGTAGATACAGTTCTCACAGTTAACTGAATCGAAACTGTTATTAGTTCAGTTTTTAAAAACTAAACCATAAAATAGTATACTGAACTTTTAGTAAAAGTGGATCAGTTTTTTTAAGTATAATATAGTATAGTTAACTATAGTACAGTACAGATCAGTTATTTTTGCCCAGCCCTAAGAACAACTACTATCTATTCAGGGCAAATAAAATATTAAAAGAATATGGGATGTGTATTACTTGACAATTTAATTACTTTATTATAGAATAACAATATAATTTGTTTATTTTAATATATTTATCTATCATGAACTCTCCTTATAATGTATTTGTATATTGAAATGCCTGTTTATTATAGTTTTTCATGATATTGAAAAGATTTATGATATATTTCCCCGCTTGTTTTAACTTGAATAAAAAAATATTTCGCCTCTTAATTTTTTTTTTCATCACAGATAATTATTAGTTTGAAATTACTTTTGAAAATGAAATTACGATAAAATTTAAAATGGAACAATACGATGAGTTATTTGTAATAATGATGTTGATAACATAATATCTAGAAGGCCACCAATTTGGAAAACAGGGCAGCAACCATTGGCACAGGGATTTCCAATTGAATATTTATCCACGTGTTCACTGGTTTTATATTAGAGTTAAATTTGTATGATACTTGGTAGATAATTAATGTAAAAGTTAAAACTGATTATAGTATGATAGTTGAGAGATGAAACCTGTCAATAAATGTAGGCAACAGATAAAGAAATCGCCTGTTAATACTCAGAATAATAAATAACATATTAATAGAATTGGTTACTTTTTTAGTACTTTTACAAATTTTACTCGAACTCAATATTATGTATCTCCTATTATCTAATATAATTTTGAAATTTTCAACTATATAATTAGCATAATATATTTTTTTATTTTTTTATTGATGATTAGTTTTGTTGAGGAATTTATTGTTATTTTTAATATTATCTCATTTTTTAATTATATATATATATATATATATATATATATATATATATATATTAATTAGATTTGAAATCTTATTCAATAGGATTAAACTCAATGCTTACTGGTCTTGCAATTCAAGATTAAAGTCTTTCTAGAAGTAACTTTTATATTACTGATTTAAAATGAACTAAATTTACACAATATTTTAATTCAAATAAATATTAAATGCTACGTTATACTTTTTAGTTTAGAGTAAACTATAACTTTTTTCTCATAAAAAGTCATCATTTTTAGTTTCTAAAAATGTTTAGCATTGGTGTGACATTTAAAAGATGTAATTGAACTATTGAAAGCTTCAATATCTCGACTATATTTATTGAAAATTCAAAACACATGATTGACTTAAAAAAAAATGAAGAAACATGTTTCACCAGGTGACGTTTTTGTACAGAGTTAAATGATTGTTAACTATACAAGTTTAAATGGCATAGCTTGAGATTTTTAACAAAATTTAAAAATTAATATATGCACAAGTTATTTAGACTTGTATTAGATTGGGGGTTTTAAATCTTTTTAACAGATTGTGTATTTTTATGATAGATATAAATAGTAATAAAAATAAGTGAAAAGTAAATGATAATTAAAATTTTTCCAATATTAGAAAAACAAAAAGTAAATAAAAAAGAATCACTTTTTAAAATACGATGTTGAATAAAGAATAAAAAGGAGTAATAATTTTAGTTAAAAGAGTAAAATTTGAGAATTTAATAGAGTTGATTAGAAAGTTAGTGAGCTATAATTTGCACAGTAGTAGGTGATTCAGCAGGATTGATTTCATTTTAGAGCTGTATAGGGCCACCACAGAAGTGAAGTGGCTATAATAACTTGGGGAGACCTAAAAGGATAAGAAAAAAATGAAACTTGAGGAAGATGAAAGTATTTATAATTTAAAATATAAAACATTGTTTATTTAAAAATTAAAAAAAATAGAAAAGATAGGGATAAAAATGTCCATGCAATATGCCAATTCATACCTGTGTGTCTAATGTCATAGCTAAATAAGGTAAAGGCACAGTCCCATAAAACATATTTCTGTTACGTCCCATAAAAACACTTTGACTTGCAATAAATAACTCAGATAATACAGATCACTAGATCATACGGCGCAGATATAATAAGTTTAAGGTAAACTGCAAAACCCCTGTCCTCATCAGGCCAACACGTGCCACTTGTTCCTTACACTTAACAACTGTCTTCGACTCTTTTCGTACACCTCCCTCCACCAGAATATTCCCATGTCACCAAACCATACCAAGGCAAACCCGCTGAGGGCTTTTCAGTAATTACATCCAGACACCAACTGAAGTTAAAAAAAGCTACCACAAAACGACGACGGTTCTGACCGACGCCCACGACCCCACATGATACTATCCCAAACCCATTCTTCAATTCATTCACCTCCCCCCACACATTTCTAACCGTCCATTTATAAGATTCTGCTTTATCAGCACCGACTGTTACACTAAAAATCTGAACGCCCAGTAAGAATAGTCCGTCCCGGATACCAATGCGTTCACCATTCACAGCCAAATAATAAAACGAAAATAGAAAACTCAAACAGTTATTCTTCTTCTCCTTATTATTCGTCGTCTTCAACCTGGCGCTGCCTTCACTCACTTCCTTTATTTTCACTATGAAACTCTGAGCTAAGAAACGTAAATACCTCACTACACGGAACCCTAATTCCCAATTTGTGCGCGTGGAAGCTTCGAGAATGGTTTCGCTGGAGGAATCACGGTCTAATTCGAGCCGTTTCCCCTTGGCCAGAAGTTACCAGTACCACTCTTCCGTTTCGTCCAAAACGCAGCGTCATATAGGAAGGTCCATGCGCACGATACGCTCCAATTTCTTCCAAGATGATGACAGCAGCTGCTCCTTCACCGAGAAATCCACCTGTCTATCGGAGAACCTCACTGACTCCGTCGTCGACCTCCGCCTCGGCGAGCTCGCGTCACGGAACAACAAATCCTTGAAGTCCTCACCGGCAGAGGAGGACTTCCTCGACCTCTCTCAGGCCTTCAGTGATTTCTCCGCATGTAGCAGCGACATCTCCGGCGAGCTGCAGCGCCTTGCGACACTCCCATCACCGGAATGCGTGCAGAAGAACAATATATCTGGAGAAGTGGAGCCGGAGCCGGAGCCGGAGCCCTGCACGGGTTTCCTGCAGAGGGAGAGCTTCTCCACGGAGATTATCGAGAGCATTTCGCCGGAGGATCTCCAGCCGACGGTGAAGATTTGCATCGACGGCCTCCAGTCGCAGTCGGTGGCGGTAAAGCGCTCCGCGGCGGCGAAGCTCCGACTGCTAGCGAAGAACCGCGCCGACAACCGGATTTTGATTGCGGAGTCAGGCGCGGTGCCTGTTCTTGTTCCTCTTCTCCGTTGTAGTGATCCTTGGACGCAGGAACATGCGGTAACCGCGCTGTTAAATCTATCTCTCCACGAGGACAATAAAATGCTGATAACCAATGCCGGAGCAGTGAAGTCGCTGATTTATGTGCTGAAAACGGGAACGGAAACTTCGAAGCAGAACGCGGCATGCGCGCTTCTGAGCCTGGCGTTGGTGGAAGAGAACAAAAGCTCCATCGGGGCTTCCGGAGCGATACCGCCCTTGGTTTCGCTTCTTCTGAACGGTTCGAGCAGAGGGAAGAAGGACGCGCTGACGACCCTTTATAAGCTGTGTTCCGTGAGGCAGAACAAGGAGAGGGCAGTGAGCGCCGGTGCGGTGAAGCCGCTGGTGGAGATGGTGGCGGAGCAGGGGAGCGGCATGGCGGAAAAGGCCATGGTGGTGCTGAACAGCCTGGCAGGGATTCAGGAAGGGAAGGACGCAATTGTGGAAGAAGGTGGGATCGCTGCTCTTGTGGAAGCCATTGAGGATGGGTCTGTTAAGGGGAAGGAGTTCGCTGTTCTGACCCTTCTTCAGCTCTGTGTTGACAGTATCAGAAACAGAGGGTTTCTTGTCAGAGAGGGTGGGATTCCTCCTCTCGTTGCCCTTTCTCAAACTGGGAGTGTTCGAGCTAAGCACAAGGTCAGTCAAATCAAACCCCCCCTTTTTCTTTTATCATAATTTGTATTCAGTCTCGTCATACTAACAAACTTCAATTCAATCGTCGTATTAAGTGTTCTGGTTTTACATCGAGTCATCCAAAATACCAATAAAGTGACGAGGTAATTAACATAATTATAAGTGAATGTTCACACGTTTAATTCTATTTTGACAAATTAATCTTGGATCCAGATTTGGGTTTTAGTTTATGCAATCTAAGTAGTTGTTTTTGAATGGCGTAAAAAAAAATTACCAATAAAGTGACGAGGTAATTAACATAATTATAAGTGAATGTTCACACGTTTAATTCTATTTTGACAAATTAATCTTGGATCCAGATTTGGGTTTTAGTTTATGCAATCTAAGTAGTTGTTTTTGAATGGCGTAAAAAAAAATTACCAATAAAGTGACGAGGTAATTAACATAATTATAAGTGAATGTTCACACGTTTAATTCTATTTTGACAAATTAATCTTGGATCCAGATTTGGGTTTTAGTTTATGCAATCTAAGTAGTTGTTTTTGAATGGCGTAAAAAAAAATTACCAATAAAGTGACGAGGTAATTAACATAATTATAAGTGAATGTTCACACGTTTAATTCTATTTTGACAAATTAATCTTGGATCCAGATTTGGGTTTTAGTTTATGCAATCTAAGTAGTTGTTTTTAAATGGCGTAAAAAAAAATTACTTCGACAGAAATTCTAATAGAAGTCAATTTTATAAAATAAATTTCATTCAAAATCATTTTTGCAAAAGCCCGGTCAAAAAGTTACTACATACTAATTCGATTGATTATTTTCTTCAGCATTAATGTGCATATGATGCAAGTTGTTGGGGATTCGTGGTATCTTAAAGAATGACCTGGATATTAAACTTCTGGCTTGTTTTTTACAGGCCGAAACGCTGCTTCGATATTTGAGGGAATCAAGACAAGAGGCGTCTACTTCGAGCTCTTAGCTAAATGATTACATTGCTACTTGGGAAGGTGGTACTTATACAATGTAATTGATTATTGTATATATAGTGATTTTGATGGTTTGTACAGTGTGGCCATGATAGTTGGAAATGGAGCTGGTTTTATTGAAGTTAGATGAAGCTAACGGCTATAGACTGACCCTTTTAGATGTATGGATATAGCTAGATATGGGAGTTTGCTTTCCCTTGTTTCGATTGCTCGTGTGTCCTGGTGTTACATGGTTGTTTTTTTGGGTTGTTAGGTTGGTTCCTTTTGTTTATATGACCCTAGTTTTGGGAAAAGGGTTTCTGATAGTATTATTGTATGGTAATTAAGTTGCGCGCTCGTAATGAAAGTACAGAGCTTCTACTGAAATACCAGGATTGTTTGTGTCCATAATCTCTCTTAGGTCAACATATAGCATGGTTTCGTTTTTCAGATACTGCTCAGGGTATTACATATGCTAGATGGACTGTGGAGCGTGGTGTTTTTGACGATTCGACTGGTACTCTGAAACGTATACAAATATTTTATATTTTATAAGCAGCACTTGATTTGATTCCTTATTTCATGTTTCTTTGCCATGAGTATTGCGATATGCTTGCCTTAAAAGTTGAGAAATAAAACATGGAATATGTTCTTTCTGAAATCGACAACACAGGCTGGGTAAAGCAGGAAATTGTATGGCATCGAGAATCCTCTTTAAGGACTAGGTTTATGAATTATGATGGCTTGCAAGTGCTTTCTCGGCACTTCAACTGAAAATTGTAAAAAAATCTAAAAACGACAGAAAAGGCTTTAGCAAAACATTTTTTTAATATAGTCTGGAAAGAGTAAAAAGCAGGATTCTGATAACTGAGTTAAGACCGTTTAGATCGTGGCGTTATCTAAGTGGGGAAGATCTTAACCCAGATGGAGAGATATGTTTGGTAGTGAAAAGGCTGTGTACATGGTGGGATTGGGACATGTTTAGGTGGGTAGTGATATGAAAACAGGGAATGGGAATGGTGTAGGACCCTGGGTTGAGTACGTTGTCCTTGTGGTGAAGCGGCTGAGCCGCTGCATGCTACCATATCAAGTTCCAAGTTACATCTGTATGGCAAATCATAGCCCCACCTCGCAGTTTAATTCCACCACAGATTGCATCATTTTTGCCGTACAAAATTTCCTCATCTAGCACTTACATCTTGATTTTCATTTTCTTTTTTCCCTTTCAAATCTTCCTGTCGCATATAATAATCACCAATTAGCTGGCAGAGCAGGTATGTTTTGTCCTGCAGTTTGTTTGGATGGTTTCACTTTCTAATCTAAGGTTTTGAAGAATCGGGTGTCGGTGTTCTCTTTCTTTCATTCATTTTAAAGTATGGAGTTCATTGCTTGCATCATCAAAAGGCGAATCTGTTTGGTGAGATGCTACTGGTTTATCTTAACAAAAGTTTGAACTCTAAAGCATATCGGAACGTAGGAAGATCTCACGAAGATTGTTGAATTCTTACGTTTCTATCACTAAGCTGCTACCCTATAGTATTATTCAAAACTTATACTCAAAAGTGGCTTTCAAACTATTCAACTTACGTCATTTCAAGAGAAAAATGAAAAATAGAAAACCAGTAAATAAAATCGAATTCGACCATCTCCATCTACACATATATTCAACATCTTTTAACAGTAATTCAATCCCTACCAATCAAACTTCTTTAAAGGGATGTCTTAGTGTCTATACGAGTTACAAACTTATGTTCTCACATAAATGATTTCTTTTTATGATGATTATATATAAATAATTGACTAAGTTTTCCACCAATTCAACAACTTCCTTTTTAGTTGTTATTTTAAAAATTGTAGTAGCAAGTTTGCCATTTGTTTTTAAATTAATTATAATAAGCTATTATTTTTCATACTCGACTTTGGCAAACATTTTACTCAAAATCTGTTCAAACAAAGGATGTGTTTGTCTATAATAGAAAGATTGTGAAAATAAAAAATAAAAGAAGAAGAAAATTAAGTATATATTATTTTTAAGCTGTCTAAAGAGAAAAAAAAATTGAAGAGAAAGAAAGGTAAAAAAAGTTCGTCCTATTTAGTTGTTACCATAAGGATGGTTCGATATTTTAACTAAACAAAACCCAGTCTTTTTTCCTCTTTCTGTTCAAAATGGGTGAACTAAAAAGTATTGGGTCCATTTACTAACCCCCATCTTTTCTAAAGCAATATCAGATTCTTATATCTGTTCTGCGTTCCTTTCCACCATTCCAAACATAGTGTAAAGTTTCAAATTATGTTCTTCACGAATTGGACTTCAGATTTATTTAACATTTTATTTAACAGCCGAGCTACAACTATCATTTTACACTAAATGTCTCACCGTTGTTTGCTAGTACAATCACAAAGTAACTAATACGATTGATAAAGTGAAGTTCTACAAAATAAATAAAATAAAAAGTGTTGTTAGGATGCTTATAGTGTTGTGAGTGTAAAATTAGGAGCACCCTAAGAATACTTGTAAATTAACACGTCTAAGCATAAATTTACTTTTCTCGTAATAATTTTTCAAAATGAAAATTAATTGAATAAACCCTATTTATTATAACATTTTCCAGAGTTCATTGAAATAAGTTATAATGGGAAAGGTTTGAAGCCTTTCTGAAGCAATTTCCCAAGACCCATGAGGGAGAAACCTGCAAATAGGAGGAATGTGGCAGAAGTGGCCAGAGCTTCTGTCATGCTTAAGAATGACTCCTAACAGGGGAAAATGTTATAATTTATTCAATTAATTATGCATGAGACTCAAACCAGTCACCCGGCAAACATTTAAGCAACTCTTTCGTCCCGATCTCTTTGTAATTTATGAATCTCTGAAAATGAATGGCAGAAATTTTCAATTTTCATGGCATGGCAGAGAAAAGAAGATGTTTTACAAACAGCATTACCTGTCTGTAGAGCCATCTAGGAGACTCAGGAAGGGACAACATTAACATGAAATCGCAGCAGGAACACCTGCCACCCCAACCATCCAACGCCAGGTTCAGGAGCCTGAAACAAACAAATCAAACATATTGTCAAGAATGAAAACGAAGGTTTTATTAAAAACAAAACAATTGTCAAGAATGGGATTCGAACCCATGCCCTTTCGGACCAGTACCTGAAACTGGCGCCTTAGACCAACTCGGCCATCTTGACTTTGATGTTATGTTACAAAATAATAATGTTCTCTAATCCTTCTAGCAAACCACACAAACCATCCATGTCTAGAAACAAAAGTTTCATTACATAAGTTTGTGAGATTTTAAGCAATTCACATTTAAATATATAATTTATTCTAATGCATGGTAATTTTTAACTATGAACACAATAGCATGTATGAAAGAAAAACAATTATTTATAGAGAAAAAATCTGTTTCAGTAAAAAGAAATTACATTCTTTTTCTTTTGCTATTTCATACTTATAAATAACTTACAAATAAATCTAAATCTCTAAACTAAAAGTTCTATGATGTTTTTCATTGTTTATTGTGATTAGTCAAATAATAAGACATAAGTAGTATATTCATCAAATTTTTATTCAGCTCATATTTCAAAGTTTGGATCAAAATTTTTAAAAAATACTTTAAATAAAAATATATTTTAAAGACCCTAAATAATGTTGGAATAGAAGATTATACACGTGCAAGACAATTAATGACCAATGAGTAATAGTTGACCGATGAACTCACCGGTATGTCTAGGTTGATCAACTCACTATAACGCTTAGGTTTAATGACAAAGTGACCATAGTTGACGCGATGACAAATGAATCAAGAACGATGATGTTGTTGATTAGAGACAAAAGAATGATTAATGACGAATGAACTGACGAATGCGTGAAAAGTTTGAGGACAAACTTAGAGAACGCTCAAAGAAAACAAGAAATATGAAAAGTGTTAAAAGTGTAGGAAAATTAAGTATAGAAAAAAAGATTTTGGTAAAATTTGAGTATAGAAAGAAAAATAAAAGATGAAAAATGTATCTTAATTTATAAAGATCATATACCTTTAAAAAAAATAATTAAAATCTCTATTATTATTTATCTTTTGAGAACTCAAAACAACTAAACTTATTATAATCATCTTAAATAATATTAATTTATGAAATGTTTTTATAACCTTCATAAAATAACCAACCAAATAACAATATTTTTTTAGTGGTTGGTGTTTCATTTATATTAAATTTGGGTACATAATTATAGAAATAACATGATTAAGGTATTAAATTATAAAAAAAATACATGCTTTTGAAATAACAGGGCCTGATTGATTAACATGCATTGAAAAAAAGAAGTTAATATTTAATTATTAATTTAGTCATTACATATTTTTAACTTTTAGTTTCATGTCTTTGTTTTTCGTTTTAATTCCTATATAAAAACTTTTTTAAAAGTCAATTTAGTTTATAATGTTCATTTTTAATCTGCTTTTAGTGTAGTATATTTTATATCTACAATGGATGACAATAGAAATAATTCGATTAAAAAATATGTGCATTAACTAAAATATAAAAGATTTCAAAATAAGATGACTAAAACGTAAAATTTACGTAAATATAGAAATAAAAAAAGTAATTACACAAAAATTTGCGGAATGAACGTTCAATTCATAAGGTTTGGCTAGATGAAATCTAAATGAAATGGTGCATTTGAGGACCATTATTTATGACCTACAATAGGGAAATTTTACGTATAGCTCTTGTGAAACACATTCCTAAGTTCAGCTAAGATTTTAGAACAGTGAGTGTTCCCTCCAGCTCAAACTGCATAAATTCCCAAGTCTTTGTTCTTAGTACCAAAACCCTTAAACCCCTTAACGCCATGAAGTCCCTTCTCAACCCAAAGTTTTCCGCTTTTTCTTCCAAAGCCTCTCCTTTTCCTCTCTTTTCACTACCTTCTCAACCCACGCTTCGATTTTCTTTCCGCAGCAGCTCACGTCGAATTCCTAATCGTCTTCTCCGCCTCAACCCACCTCCCTTTTCGTCCAATAATTTCACTTGCACCAATCAAAACCGAAGCTTGCAAACAGAGCCCTCGCCACCTTCCTCCGGTGAGATCCACGTCATAGTGGGGCCCATGTTCGCTGGAAAAACCACCTCGCTCCTCCGTCGGATTCAATTGGAAACTGCCAACGGCAGGTATACTCTTCTCTATTTATCTGTAATTTTATTATTAAAAAGTAAAACCCTTTTACCTGAAGTATTTTGTTTGTTTGTTGTTTATCTTAATTTTCTGCTTGAATAGTTGGTTGCTTAATGTAGATTGTCATGGTGAGTTATAGGTGTGCCATGCTTGAAACTATTGGTGCCCAAAGTCATTATGTGTTTTGTACTTTGAATTGGAAATACTTTTTCTTTGCAACGCCATATTGGATGCAATCATCACTGGTCGGGTATTTTCAGCTTTGAGGTTAGCCTTGGAGAAAAAACCCAGCTTGGGTTAGGTCACGAGAGCTCTGTGTATCTCGAAGGTTGGTGGTGGTAAATGTGCTCTTGTGAGGAACTGGATTGACCCCGCAGCAGAGAGCCTGTTTTCTGATGCTGCAGCAATGCATATTCCGGAAATAGTGTAGAGGGAAAAAGAATCACTATGCACATGTTTGTTGTCGGATAACGGGTATTGGAAGCTCATATTGTTAATACTGTATTTATACGCAAAATTGGGATATCTACAAACTGCTCTTCATATTCAACAACTCTGTGGAGAAGGACTTGTATTTTTGGTTATATCTGGTTATGTTCAAGAAGACCTTGGAGAAGTCCAATTGGACTCTGCATCAGTTCTCAGTGTCTGTGCAGCTTTGGCAGCATTAGAATCTGGAGTCAAGCCCATTGGGTAATCATCTAGTGTCAAATTAGAGACAACGTCGTAGTCAACAGTGTTTAACATAAATATAGTTTGAGTGCAGTTTTATTTGTGTTGGGCATGTTCTGTTTTATAAGTGTGACTAGAAACACGATTACTTAGACCAACTTGCTTGGGATTTCAGGCTCGGTTGGTGAAGGGCATAAATATTATAAATCACTTATTAAATAGTATTATGCCACAAGATAAACATTATGCAGCAATGGCAAACAATAGTGTATGATGGGCACTTACAAGACTCCTATGAATTGTTTTGAAGTAATTTTGTAAAGAGCACTCAGTGATATGGGATGCCTCGGGGCTTACGAGCTTTATGGTGATTTGGACTCAAAAAAATTGATTTCTTTAAATTTGAATGTGTAAATGCTGGAGAGTATGCTTCCTTGGCAATGCTTATGCCTGGAAGAAGTAGTTCCCCTCCAAGGTATGTATATAGATCTATTTTATGCATGTCAATTAGTATGATCCAGTTCTTTGTACTCAGTTTTTTATGTGTATATCCATTTATAGTCATTTCATATTCTCTTAGAAACATACCTAGTTGACTCATGTTTGAATGGTCTAGATTTACTGTTTCTGGAACTCATGTTGCCTTGCTTAATTTTATTGTTGCGCCCCTACGAAAAGCAAAAGTCTCTTGTATAAAATTTCTCTAATTGAAACAAGTATTTTTTGGTAAGACAATGAGGTGTCCTATCACACCCTTTGGGTACGAATCTAATCTTCCCCCAGCATTGGATGTTGGCTTGGCCCTGAGCATGAGGAGCTTCAGTGGGTTTTGGATCCCTATACTGTATCTTAAGCCTGACTGCATTACTCGTAACTTAAGGTGCTTCTAGCTGGTTTTTTATTTTAAATTCTGCTCATCTTGAGTGCAATTTTCCAATCGTGTAACACCTAGTTATTAGATATAAGTGGTTTCAGTTTCATACTTTCTCATCCCTTTTGGGAAGCAAGGAAAGTTAATTCGGGATGTTTGATACTGAGAATGATAGTTGAAACTTATGTAGCTGTGATAGCTCTTGAAGTATAGCACGTAGGTTCCGGATTGTTATATTTGTTTATTTTCCGGGAAACTCACTGAATGGTTCAGTAATATTTCATAAGGTAAATATTTAAACTTTATGTTTCTTTTATGCAGAAATGTAGCAGTAATTAAATCAAGCAAGGATACAAGATATGGATTAGACTCAATTGTTACACATGATGGTGCTAAATTACCTTGTTGGGCACTGGCAAACTTATCATCATTCAAGCAGAAATTTGGAATTGATGCTTATGAGAAGGTATCATAGTTTTATGTTCTGAACACGTTGTTAATGATTTATATTTACTCTTTAAACAGTAAAAAATTCAATGTGTGGTTGTGGACATGGATTCTTATTTGTAATTATATACTTTTACTATGTGATGAGTGGCTGTTGATAATTTCCCTCCATATCCAAAATATACTAGTTTACTGCCTGCATTTTTGTTTTGACTCTCTTCACTGATATATGATTACAGCTAGATGTGATTGGTATCGATGAAGCGCAATTCTTCGATGATCTTTATGAATTCTGCCGTCAAGCTGCTGATGATGATGGAAAAACAGTAATAGTTTCAGGATTAGATGGGAACTACATGAGGTAATACTATATAGGTTTAAAATTCCCCTTTTGTTTGGTGGGGTTGAAATAAAGCCAAAGTTTTAGATGCTTTTGTTATGACATGGCAAGTTAGTATTGTTAGGCGTGTTCATGACCCATTTCATTCAACTTACTTGGCCTGGCCTAAATTTTTATTCTGATGGGATCGGGTGTCAACAATTACATTTTGTTTTGAAAACGAGTTTAAGTAATACTTTTATGGTGTCCTACACATGCTTTACAAATGTATATTTTTTAACAGTTATATGTTAATAAGTTTTATTATTTAGTTGAAAAATATATAGTAAAATATAATGTTAAATCAATATATGATGTCAAGAAATCAAATTGACTTGGTGTTGTCTGAAGTCTTGATTGGTGAAGTTCCCAGTATAAATAAATGACCTTGTTAAAATTTTGAATTGATTAAGAATATAAATAAATCTGTTCCATGAACAGTTTGACTTGTCTTTTGGAACTTCAACTCAAAGTTGATTTTCATTACCTGATTAGCTAGTTTCAACATTTTAGTGAAGCTTAATTTCAAGCACCATGTTGAATTGTTCAATCTAAGTTCCATTTGTTTGTACTTGTCTATTGCTGTCTCATAATGTTTGTGTATTTACTGGCAGGAGGAGTTTTGGTTCTGTTATTGATATTATTCCCCTTGCTGATTCTGTAACCAAGTTAACTGCTACATGTGAAATATGTAAAAGGCCTGCTTCCTTTACCCTGAGGAAGACACAGGATAAACAGATTGAATTGATTGGTGGAGTTGATGTCTACATGCCAGTGTGTCGACAGCACTATGTCAGTGGACAGGTTGCCGTGGAAGCTGCAAGACATGTCCTTCAATCCCACAAGCTTGAATGCGGCTCCTATACATAACTTGGTCTACATTTCTTAGTATTTGGGTGTCTCCCATTATTGTGTCATATTTACATTGTAAGGAACTATCGAGTAGGTTAGGTTATTTTTCATCTTTAATGGAAAGCTGGTTTTGTTTTTTCTTATCTCATGAACCTGGATAATCAGGTCAAAGAAGGCAGACTGCGGGTAGTATATAAATATAGTTTTCTGAAAATCTCATTTGGTGTATGTTGTGTTTTTAGATTCAGGTTCGTTGATGCGGACTAATCCATCTGAAAGTACTAATTGTATTGTAGATTATTTATGGTAATATATTTTGACCAGTGGTGTCTTGGCTTAGAAATTTAAAAATCAAAGTTTTTGCTTACATTTATTTCCAAATTAACATTCTTTAATTTCTTTGGTTTGCACCTTTCTTATGATTATAAGATCCTTTAATTTCTCTGGTTTTTCTTATGATTAAGAAAATTCTTCAATTTCCTTGTTTAGCATCTTTCTTATGATTAAATCCACACAAATTCGATCTTTGGTACCAAATATGACACCAACCATAATATTATTATGGTTTATTTTCTTCCGGATCAAGAGTTTTGTATATGTTTGAAGACCTTGACATCTAAAAATTTGAGGATGAAAAGGAAGAAGAGGGCCATGTTTTGATACTGACAAAAATACAATGCCTAACCCAACTTTCGATGACTTAGACTACATTAACATTCATTTTATTACTGAAGCATATCAATTAAGTTACTTCCAATATGGTCTTAACTTGAGTGCTTAAAATTTTGAAGCAGATGATCTTTTAGAAGATAACCTTGAGCTCAAACATAAAGGAATATATTCCAAAGCCTTTAAGAGTAAGAAAGAAGGCAAAGTCATATTCGATGAAAATCAACAAAAATGGAAAATTGAATTTGGTCGAATGGGTATGAATATTTTTGGTCTGTTTCAAATTTCACTTTTTTCATTTCTTACCTCATTACCAGTTATCAAACAATTTTGATTTCATTTGAATTTGGTCCAATGGGTATGAAACATGATATTTTAGGTTTGTTTCAAATAGCTTCTTTTCATTCCTTATTACCAGTTATCAAACAAATTTGATTTCATTTTTTCAATTCATTATTCTTTAACTTCTATTTCGTATCATTTTGAATTATAAACGTCTTGCAAAAAGCATATCGAACATTAAAATAAAATAAAATATAAAATATGTATCCCCCAATGTTATAGTACTGCATGAACACAAGATCATGTGTTTTAACGGAATGGAGGACAAAAGATCAATTTAGTCATCTTCCGACACAATCTTGGTATATAAAAACCAATCTGCTTTATAGATGACCATATTTTCCAGTCTGAGTAAACTTCAAAATCTAGATTTTAAATATCCATATATTTCACACTTATCACAATTCAATAACCATATATTTAAAACTTTATAAAGTTTGAGCTTTGGAAAACCAAATCATTGATGTATACATATTTAAAGAATTTCTCTCATTCTTAAATCACATCAAAATACCTTTCACTTGATGAATTCATAAAATGAAAAACCCTGCAAAATATCAGTGAAAATAATCGATCAAAAGAAAAAGAAAAATCTAGAACATGTAGCGACTTGTTCGAGGCCATAATCAAAACAAAGTGAATCTGATAGGCACGGAGAATCGCAATTCTTTTCGCCAACCTTCAATGCAAGTTTCGTCATTTTTATATAATACACGCACTTGCTCTGCAAATTGGCCTTCTTTTCAGCAAAAACTTACAACATTCAATAAAACGCACTCAAACACGCACATAACGGTCAGAATTAGATTGGAACACAAGAAGCATGTAAGAATATTAGGAATCTAAAATTTCTACGAGATTTCAAGAAGGCAATATTTAAAATAACAATGATGTCTAAAGATTATTAAAATTTATATGACTACTGGTTAAAATAAGAAAAACATTTTGGAAATTCTACAAATTTTAGGATGTATATTGTTGAAATCTATTAGTTTAATTCAAATAATTAATATAACATAGCTACGGCCTCAGAATTGCAGAATTAACAGCAAGGCATAAAATGCCATTCAGTCCCGAAAGATGGTATTGGTGAATGTTATCCTCATCGACACTGGCTATGTAGTTTGGATAGACATTCCAAGAGTTGAATTTAAAGTCAGATAGTGGACATACATCATTAAAACAGCTTGATGAAAAGAAATTCAATAAGGGTCCTACTAAAAAAAGATGATTCAGTGAAAATTGAAGGCAGAGGAAAAAAAAGATAGTATGTTTTGTAGGCACCTATTGACGCAATCAGCTGGAAAATCAAGGCAGATTGCCTGGAAAGTGACCCATGGGTGTTACATGTAAGAGAAGGATCTTCGGAAAAAGCGTAATTCTAGGCTTATTTTCCTCTTCTCACCTTCTCGTCACAAACAAAAAAATTAACTAAGTTTTAAGCGGAAAAAGTGATTGTGAGAAGCTCGGTAAGCAGATTTATTGACAGAGATCCCAAAAGGATATCACAACAACCGGCCAGTTAGCTTCTCAAGCGGTTTCGATTTAGCTACAGCCACTATGGCACATTCAAGATCAAGGGTACAGCTTTTAGCCCACACCCTTCCCTTGGTACATGCAGCCTAACCAAAACATTTTCCAAACTAAATAACCAAATTTTCAATTCAAGATTTTGCACCCAACAAATCGACAATTTCCTCAATCCCTAGAACAGAAGCCGTTTTCACAATAACAAAATTAAAAAAAAAAAAAACAACATCAAGTAGCCTCAGAATTGCAGAATAACAACAAGGCTTTATGAGCCATTCAGTCCCGAAAGATGGTGTTTGGTAACTGATATCGTCATCGGCTACATTTTGGTTTCGAAATAACAGAGGTAATGGAAATATGTAAGAATAGAGAGACAGAGAAAGAAAGGCGGCACCAGAAAGAAACTAGGTTTAGAAGAACGTTTCCCATGCTATACCCATTGAAGCTGTGGTTTGGTATTCTTATTAGGGCTCTTTATAAATACAACACTTTGGTCATTTGGGCCTATGGGCCTCCATCTTTCTTGCCTTATTCTGCTCAAAAGTATCTGTTACTACATCTGTGATTTAATTAACAAAACTATTTTAAAAAACATTTTATATAAATACCTGTCAAAAATTGATTACATTAACATAAAAAAACTATATCTTTCTTAATTTGAATGTTTTTTATTTTTGGTAATCCCTTGGTTTGAAATTCATTGAAAAAAGATGGGATTAAGGTAACGGGTAGAAATAGATAAATAGATGAATTTTTTTGAAGGATAAAATAAAACTTACTTAAAGTCTCTGATCTCCTAAAAATTGTGAACTAAACTAATTTTAATAAACTCTCATCATTCCTAATTAAGACAGAGATTGGTAAGATTGATTTCAAATAATTAGTTGATGAATATTTTTCCTTTGATTCTTTTGTCATCCTTTTTTATTTGTTAATTTTTTAAATTGATTAAATAATAATTTTATCCTATTTACACTTGTTTAAATAAATTTCATCCTGAGAAATTATAGAATAAAATTAATAATTTAAAAAGAATAAATTATTTATAAATTAAAAAATATTTTCAATAAATTAATACAGGAGAAGTTTTACAAACTAATTTTACTTTATAATCAAAATAATTATGAAATAGTTATTCAAATATTTCTATAGTCATGCTATCGTAACATTTTTTAATAGTAATTTTATAGTAACATTCTAGAAAATGATTTGCACTGCACTTATATCATCCTATGGAATAAATAAATATAGGTTTAATACATCGTATCCTTGTTTTTAGGGGTTTGGTTCAAAATAATTAAAGTTCAGTAAGATTCCATATTTCGTTAAAAAATGTTCAATCTAGTCCTTTCCCCTCACCCATTACAAATGTCACCATGACATCTCATAAGTATGTGACATACTTTAATAGGTGGACTTAAATGATTTTTTAATTTTAAAAAAGTTTAAAAAAGTCTTTGCCACGTCATCATCACCATCTCTAGACAAACCCTAGTTTCTTTCCAAGAAACCCTAGTCGTCGCACCATCCAACACCGTCACCGTCATCCTCGCCGGCAGCCGTCCTCTCCAACGCATCACATGCCACCACCAAAGTTATACGACGAGAATGCGAGAAACCCTAAGTCTCCACGATTTGCTTGTAGGTCTGATTATGGTTGCAGGTGGAGGCAAGCAGCGGAGCGATTAGTGGTAGAGAAGAGTGGCGATTCGCAATCTGCAGCAGCTGGTGGTTAGTGGTGGACGATTCTGTGGTGGAGATTGGACGGCAGTGTTGCTGGCGCGACGACGATTTGGCTGGTGCAAGGGTGAAAATGGTGAAGATTGGTGGTCGCGGCATAACAAGGGATCGCATTGGGTGGTGGCGCGAGAACGAAGGTGAGATGCAGAGGTGATGGATGTGCAACAAAAGGGAGAAGATGCTTTGGTGGTGGCATGTGATGTGTTGGAGAGGATGACTGCCGGTGAGGATGGCGATGACGACGCTGGATGGTGCGGTGGCTAGGGTTTCTTGGAGATAATTTAGGGTTTGTCTGGAGATGATGACAATGACGTGGCACAGACTTTTTAAAACTTTTTTTAAATTAAAAAATCATTTAAGTCCACCAATTACCGTGTGCCACGTGCTTATGAGATGCCACGGTGGCATTTGCACCGTTATGTTTTTAACGGCGTGAGCGAAAAGGATCAGATTAAACATTTTTTAACAAAATATGGGGTCTTACTGAGCTTTTTTAAAATGTAAGATTAATTTGAACTAAACCCCTAAAAGTAGGTACCAAATGATGTATTAAACATAAAAATAAAAAGTAAAAAGGGTAAATTTAGAATTTAAAAAAAATTGGAGAAGTGTAGGAAGAAGATGAGGTGGTGAAGGGAGCATCACTCTTGATTTTGTTTTTCAAAAACAAGGTTTTTGTAAAAGATATGAGAGAAATTAATATCTACAACGCCTTCGTTTATATTAGTGTTGTCAAAATGGATTCTAACTCGCGAGCCAGCCCGACTCACCACGAGTTTGAGCCGGGTTGGGTTTGAAAAAAATGTTATTTTTTTATGTGGGCTAGTTTTCAACTCGGCTCACTGAGAACATTGTGTTTCAATATTATTAGTTAGCATTTTTTTTATTATATTGTAGATGATGATAAAGAAGAAGATGTTTCAAGAGAGAAAAATATTATAGATTTATCTATTTAAGATTATAATATTATAAATGGACAAGTGATACAAAAATTATCAATATTAAAAACTTATTTGTTCGCCTTTTGTTCATGCTTTTTTGGATTACGCTTGGATTGTTTGATACTTTTTTTTAATTGTTTTGGAGTTTAACATCATTTTAGTGTGACATTTATTTAGATTTGAATTTAAAAAAATTGTAATTTTTTTACTTAAAAAAAAACTTATAATTAAATGAGCTAGTGAGCCAACCCGTTTAACCCATGTGGATCGGACTGGGTTCAAATTTTTTCAGCTTGCTAATAAGTAAGTCAGGTTGGATTGACTCATTAAGTAATCAACCCATGATGAGTCGGGCCGAATTAACCGTTTTGACAGCTCTAGTTTCTATAGTCAAAAGTACAAAAATATTTCAAAACCTTAACCTTATTTCTAAACTATGCATTTTAAAAATCTTAGTAAAAGTCAACAAACTAATCTTCAATATGTGTTAGCCATTTTAGCCATTTGTTTGAATAAGTTAAAAATGTTAAAAGAAATTATAGTAATAAAAGCAATGAAGGAAATGCATGCCATACCTGCAAAATATACTTACATAATGTGAAATTATTTTGTGTGGAGGGAAATTCAAACCAATGTCAACTCAACTTTATGACAAAGGAAAAGTAGGGACAGAAAACAAAGTTTCACTTTAAACTTATGTAATATAATAAAAACATGTAAATTAAAAGAGGAAAAAAACTGAATATAGTAAAATCTATCATCATGATTTACCTCACAAACATCTACATGAAATGTATGTTATGATTATCTTACCAAAAGAAATATTAATCAATCCTCAAACATAAGTTTTTCTATATGCATAAATTACATTCAAATATAGTTTAGGTATATGCCATAAGTTATATCAGTGAGTTAAATAAAGACTATGAAGTTCTTGCTAGCAAGTAACTGAACCCTCCTGCTGGAAATTTAAGGTCATTCTCATATGCAGTCTCCTCATAAAAAGAATTTTTTGATCGGGCAAGACGCTTCACACAATTCAAACGCAATGATTTTACTGTGCTACCTGAAAAATGAAAACAATAACACTTAAAGTGCTAACAACCTATTTTTTACATTAAAAGCACTCACCAAACTTACCAACTGATACATCTTGATGTTCCTTAGGTATTAATTCTGATGCAACCAAACGAATACAAGGAGGATTAACAATGGAGTGTGTCAGGTTTCGTGCAAGACCTCTGACATGATTTAGTCGCATCCGCTTTGGTGAATTGGCTGGTTTACAAAGTAAAGTTTCCAAGGGGACCGATGACCCTATTGTTCAAAAAAAGTGAATGAAACATAAATTTGTTAGCTTGAAAAGAAAACAACAAAAGATTGGTAATGTGAACTTAACATGAATCACCTTGAACCACTTTGGTTCCCATGTTTAGCATTTGTTGTCCTAGGTTGAGGTGGTGATGAGGGAAACCAATGACTTGAGGAAAGATTCCATATTCTGCAAAGGTTGGAGAAGGCAAACCCTGAAGCTCATCACTGGTGCTGGCTTCACCAGCACTTGATTCTGGAGGTTGAAATTGAGGAAAAGAAGAGTATGGAAGATGAGCATTTGCTGCTCTTTGTCTTCTGAGTTGGTAGTTTCTCCTGCGTCTTGCAAGATGTCTCTCCCTTTGTTCTTGAGTCATTGATTGTCTCCTCTGTCTGTCACGGATGCGCCTCCTCTCTCTCTCTTGCTCCCTCTGCATTCTCCTTAACTCTCCCCTCCCTGAAAACTCCTCCATGCTCACTCACTCACCCTTGAAACCTCTCTTCTTAACACCACACATTTCTCTTTTCCTTTGTGTTTTTGGGTGAATAACAATGTTTCGTCCTCAACAAAACGTTGAAAATTATTCACTTTCCTAACCAAGAAAAAAGGAAGAGAATTTTGTATCAAGATGAAACTTGTAAATATAATGCATGCACATTTCATGTTGTAAATATAAGGCATTGTTGTCTTTATCTAATAACAATAAAATCCATGAAAATCTGGCAAAGTCTAAAACTGCTAGCTTCAGGCATCGAATAGCAAGAGGGTCGTTTATCAAAATTGAAAATTCAGTTTCTAGATTAGATATTTTTGTAGGCTAATTATATGATTAAAAATTAAGAACTTGAAAAAGGTTAGTATTATTTGTGGATTTGGCAAATGAAAATATGGAAAAAAGACATTTGTTACCTGCCAGTGCCGATATGAATTGATACTGGGGAGACAGAGCGAAGGAATTTGTTGGTATAATGCATTAAAATGAAAGGAAGCATGGGATGTGAATGATAGAAAAATAGTGCTCTTTATTTAATTAATTAGTGTTGTTGTTTTTTGTTTTTTGCTTGAGATTTGCATGACAAGGTTCGTGGACCACCCTTGCTTCTGCGTCCCATAATAACGGTTCAATGGAGAATTTGCCAAATCAATGGTTCCAAACCTGAATCTCAAACTATACAAGGTCCACCATGTCTGAACTTAGGTTGTAATCAATATATATGAATCTTATTTGTTTAAATTTAGAGAATAACCCGAAAAAAGGAGACATTATTTAAATTCCTTTACTTAGATTTTTTTTAATGTTTAATGATAGCTATTTTTTCACCCTTTATTTTATTATTCATTTTCTTCTCACTTTTTAAAAGATTTATTTTGTTTTTAACCTTTTAAATTTAGATGAATCTTGTTTTCTGAAATGGATTTTTTTTATTTAGGACAAAATTTGTTTTTCACGCAATTTTTAACTGGTGTTTTTTTTTAATTCAAAAACTTGTGATCCTTAGTTTTTATTGAAAAAAAAAATATTCGGTTCACTCCATGTACAAGCCCAAATACATTATTTCACTTGTCTATGAGAAATACCTTCTTAAAAGGCCTAATTTATTTTAAGATGTAGAGAAAATTATTTCACGTCAAGATAGATAACTATGTGAATTTGAGACCTTTTAAAATTTGAGTTTAATGTATCTAATATGAAGATAGTTTTATGATCTAATGTGACATCCGTAAAAACTAATTGCAAATTTGCAGCAAAAAACGTTAAATGTGTGACTTAACTAAATATGTTATAAGTTTAATTTCAGACTTTGTATAACCTATAAGATTAATTTGATTAGCTCATATGGTTAAATAAGCTGATTTGTTAGACCTAAAATGATTTCTGAATATATTAGAGGGTAACCTTATGAACTAAATATGTTATAATAATAGCCTTGCCCAGTTGATATAATCCAGTCATAAGCTCCTCTCACTCGATTTAATCTATTTTCAGTACACTAACTGAATTTAATATTTTTTTCTCATTGTAAAAAATCGTTATTAAAAGGTTAAACTTAAATGCTTTAATCCATTTTTAACGTTTTTTTTTTCTAATTTTGTGATGATAAAAAATGCTTATTGAAATTTAATTTAAATATGAAGAGAGTGTATATTCACGTATTTAAAAGATAATAATACAATTTATTAATTTAAAATGTTATAAAATTACTTCTTATTTTTTTACGTATAGAGCAATCAATCAAAGTTTACTATAATAATTACTTGCAGAGGATTTTTATTTTTAATTTTCTTGTTTAGTTGAATAAAATTTAAAATTTGTTTGTCTTGTATAAAGGTTTAGAGAAAAGTTATCGAAAAAAATATGCATAAGTATCTTGATAGGTAGTGGTCCTGTTGAGAAAATGGTGATACTAGAGAAAAATGAGTAGATGATAATACAAGAGAAGAAGGAAGAAGAAGATGCAGACGTAGATAGATGTATGCCAGTGAGTCAGTAACATCTCCAGGCAGAAGATGTACAGAGGGCTCTTCTCTTCCATCCTAAATAGAGCGCACCATCTATATGTTCTAGCCTATAATTTCCATTGAACTCTCTTAACATATTTCTAACTGCATTGGTGACTGAGGAACTCAAAGGGCATGGTGCAAAACCAGCCATTGAAAATCTTGACCTCCACTTCCCCAAAAGTTCGTGCCTTTCCACCCTCTCAGGCCCCTCACAAGCTATCATGTTAACAATGTCACGAGCCACACAGTGTTGTTCAGCACTGATCCTTTGCTTATCCTCTCTGGGCAGGGCCACGTCTATTGACTCAAACATTGCACTGTAATAACTCAATGTCTCAACAAACCTTTGGAAAAAGGGGGAAGTGTTGGTGTTGGATTCTTGCTCAACGAGTGTCACAACCTTGGGTGACAAATTCTTAACCCGTCTTAATAGCCTGTCCCTGTGGTTCTCTGTGCTCACACTCTCATCTGGCATGTGGTGCAAAACAAAAGGGAAATTCACAGCCAGAGCTTCCCCCGGTAGAACCACAAGGTTTTCTAGTTCAACCTCGCATCCAGACATTGCCGCACTGTGGAACTCAAATGGAACTCTACAGGATTTGGCATATTCTGAGAGCCGTTTTCCTACAATGTCAAGTCCTCCTCCTCTTGCATGAAAGGATTCGGAATCATCGACACCAGTTACACGAATGAAAGGTGTTCCACCAGGACGAGATGCAAGAGCATGAATAAGCAGCATCCACTGAGTGCCCTGTGCTATTTGGAAGTCAATTATGTGGATTCTTGATTCATTTTGCATTGCTTCTCCAATGACAGCATTGGCAGATACATAACAAAACTTCCAATATGGACAAATCTGGTACAAGATGTGCATGTAACTCATGAGATCTTTGCTTGCTGGTTGTTCACATTTCAAGGCTTTGTATATTAGGCTCCCTGAAGACTCCAACCTTGCTCTTAGACCCTCCAACATGTAGGCCCCTAACCTCTGGATTGGATCACCCCCTACTGATACCATCTTTGGCAATACATTATTCATAAATCCCACCGCTGTTTCAATATCACCATCAGATACAGCCTGTGCACACCGACTGAGGACTTCTTTCAAGTCTAGTTTTGGAATCATTTCTACAACCTGATCCCAATTATATTTAGCCATTGGAGATGCTCCGTGGTGGCCACCCTCGTAGCAGCAGTGACAACTGTCAACAATTTCTGAATCAGGCCCCAACAGTGAAATCTCAAGTTCTCTGAGCTTGTGCTTCAGTTCATAGCTATCATCAGCACTGGAGTGTGCACTCGTTGGTGATCCATAGTTGTTGTCAGATGACTGATGCTGGTCTGAATGGTATGAATGAGAAGCATGCGGAGAAAAAGGACTTCTGTTGGAATTGGACGATACACTGGCATAGGAAGGAGAATCACAACCTATGAGATCATTGAGTGCTGGGGATGATTCAAGGGTAAAGTATTGCTCCTTGCAGGGTTCAAACGAGATAGTGGTTCCCTGACTGTTGCTATCATGGATTTCATGGCAAGAATTGCTTTGCAATACTTGGTAACGAGTGTAGGGATCGACGTTTTGCACAGGCTGGTGGTATAAATCGAAACCGGATGAAGCTGGGTGTTTCTGGGACGTTTGCATCTAAAAAGAAATTATTTGCTCAGCTGAGAGTTATTGATTAGAATAATGATGGTCAAATTTTGTGGTTGCAAAAGTTCTTCCTAACTCTTTCTGATTTCCCCTTCATCAAATGCATATATCTCTACACTTCCGTTTAGTTGGATGATCAATCTTCATTTTGATCAGCTGCCAGATGCTTCAAATATCGGCAAAAATTGTTGTCTACAACCTGCATAGTAAGATAAATTGTCAACGGAGATTCAATGCTGATTAAATAAAGCGAGAAATAAATTTTAACAGTTTGCCAAAGCAAGGTCTTATCAAATGAAGACGAAGTAGAGAAAAGCACACGCTGATGCACTCTATAATACAAAGATTTCAGTCCACATAGGAGTTTCTACGTAATTGTTTCCATGTAGAGAAAAAAAATTAAAATCATCCTAGAATCCATCAGGACCAACACTCAAGGCGCAATTACAATGCTAAAAATGAAAGGAAAAAGGTTACTTAACACCATTTGACAACTGAGAGAGAGTAGTTTTAATTAGATACCTGTTTTTTGATACTCAAACAACAATTCCAGGAGATTTTTGTATGTGATGAACCATGTTATACAATACACCACAACAGATCAACTTAAGCTCGCAACATATCCCAGTCTTGTGATTTGGAAGGTTCTCACAATTTCTAAAAGTGCAAAAGGAAGGATGAAAGAACTGAGAAGACTGATATCTTATCTATTTCAGAATTTCTTTCCCACAAAAGCAAAGTAAGGTAAAGTAATTAGAAAGAGGGAAGAAGACCATTCGATTGCTCTAGAAATCACGAGATGCAAACTCAAAGAGAGTCAAATTTAGAAAGGGTCAAAAGTAAGGGAAAAGATAAGGACAAACAGATGCGCACTCTAATAAGATTTATTTCATGTAACAAGGAGGTGTAGCTGTCAAAACTCTTAATATCTTATACAGTTAAATCTGCATTACCTTTTAAAAAAAAATCATCCACTTGTGAAACTAATAATAGTTTATGTAATTAGAAACCAGAGAAGATCTTAGCAACCAAAAGCACAGATTATAAAGCAAGACAAAAACAAGTTTTATTCCTTTTCCCTTCTAGAATAGAACTAAGTTTTCAACACATACGTAATTCCTTTTACAGAGCAGAAGGACTCTCAAAATTGAAAGCCATTAGTTCAGCAAGAAAATCACCGGTATAAAGAAACAGAGAGACTAGCATAATATTGGTAGATATAAAACAAAATTCATATATTCCAATAACGGTGGTAAACTCTACCAGGTTTTAGGATAGAGAAAAAGGCAAGTAACTGCCAAAATAAAGAGAAAGCAGTTTTTTAACAAAGTCGGCAAAAGAAAAACAACTAACACAAATAACAATGCTCTATAACCCGGATGTTAGAACAAAACCACCACAAACACGGTGGAAGCGCGTCCACAACCTCCACGTCAAAGAAACGTAACCAAAATGCTAAAGAAACAAGAAACATCTCCGAAGATTACAAATCAGATTTGACTGTTGAAAATAGACAGAAATAGAAGTTTCAGCGTATTGTAACACCAACCCAGAGTAACCCTTGTCAAACATGTCGTCAAACAAACCACGATCAAAGTTGAACATAAACAGAAAGAGAAAACCACATGCCATCTCATCAACCTTATGGAGACAAGACAGACAGAACATACCTTTTGTTGACAGAAGGCTCAGATTCAGAGTCAGGTCTTTGGTTGTTATGTTGAGTTACGTGCTGTTTGGCAGAGATGCGTGGTAAGGAAGAGGGTGGTTTTGCATAGAGAGATAGAGAGAGAGAAAGGTTTGAGGCTTGTGAGGAGTCCAAAAACAATGGATTGGTAATCAGTGAGCGTTTTGTGTGATTTTAATGTTCATTAATTGCATCATATGATCATATGACATGTATTTATAATAAATAAATATGTATGGTGAGAATCAGCCTTAGAAATGAAGTATAATTACGTGACAACCCTTACGTGGGACCTGCATGTCACAGTACCACTCGGTTTCATTCTTAGCTAACAGCCATCAAAAAGATACTACCAAATAACATAACCGAACTTAATAGAAGCTTCTTCTCCGACTCCGAGTAAAGTAGGTACTCGTTAATTCATTATGAGCACACCAAAATTTTAAATCTTCTCTCTCACAGTCTCACTTGTCATACTACAAGCCAAAGGAATTTAAAGCATGTCTTTATGTGTACCTTATCTCGTGCCTGACTTTTTTACCATAATAATGTTTTAATTTGTAATTTTTTTTATTCTATCAAAATATAACAATTCAAAATAAATATTATATAACAAAACATTGTTGCAATTATTATGTTCTTTTAGAGTCCAAATACTCTCCTTAATTTTTAGTGTTCATGATTTTTTTTTCTTCAATAGACGGGTTGTTTCTAATCATTTTTTCGATTCCGTCGAGATCTTTTCAATCAAGCATGAGTGTTTGTAAAAACACTCTGACAGTTAAGTATAATAATAATTGTATTAATAACTCATGAATAATATATTTTTATATTATTGTCATGATTCTTCACCTGAGGGTTAACTACGTTAGGTCCATACTAAATATTTTTAAGGTATTATAATCTCATTTTAATCTTTCATGAATCAATTATAATTTCGTTAATCACATCAGTAATACGAGATGATGATATTGTCTCGTATAGACAATATTATTCTTTAATGTAAACCAATCGATATGACATCGTCTTGTGCCAACCATATCATTTCTTTATAAGTAAATGTAAAAAGAAACTAAAGTAAAGGTCAATGTTGCATTTATATAACAGCTGTCTTCAGTGATTTGTCATTTTATAAAATATTAAGTTGAGAATGGTGCATCGACGGTTGTTGAGTTTTTTTTTTTTTAAGTTTAAAATTCAGAAAAAAAAAAGAGATTTCTGATCAATTTTTTCATAAACTAGAAAAATAATTTATAAAATATTGTCCAAAAATTACATCATAAAATATTCTTCAAAGTAATTCAAACGCGTCCAAGTTTCCACCCTATATTTGGTGCCTAAAATTGGCTGAAACCAACGTGTTGTAAAAATTAAAATATTAATTTCATTAAAAAAAATTGTTATATCAATATAAAATGCAGCTGAAGCTTACATAAAAATATATACAAATGTAAATATTTATAAAAGAAACCTCCCTAATTAATACCATTTGAGGTGATGATGGATTCAATCTAACATAAGAATCTAATAAACGAACCCAACTTGAAGAAAAAAGAGAGGAAAGACCGGTTTATTTAGTATTAAGTTGAGTGGCATCATCAAGACATTGGTGAAATCCAACGATACCAATTGAGTATTGAATGCGTAATCTCGATCATGATGAATATAAATCCGAGTCGTCTTCACTATTTTTTATTCCCTCCCACTTTTAAAAATTTTACCAATGCTTGAACAAATTAATCAAAGAAATATATGGAAGAGTTATTTTAAAAGCTAAATTGCATGTGTTTCGAAAACTTAAAGTTTTGAATGTGTTGATTTAGCTTCTAACAAATTCAATTGATATAGTTTAATGAGATTAGTTCAACTTGAATTTCTTTGACAATTTCAAATTAATAAAAAAAAACTATCCGAATTATGTTATTTTACTTTTAATTATAATTTATCCAAGAATATTCGCACCAAATTTCGGAAGTATATAAAAGTAAGGTTAATACAAGATATTTGGGTACTATCAATCTGCATTCAACATGCATGATCTGAGTCGCCAAATTTAATTGCAAATATATTATCTCATCCTCCAATAAAAACAATTTGTAAGTGATGTCAAGTTAGTATACATTCGTTAATAATAATAGCACACTACTACCTTATTAGAAAAGATATACTTCTTATGTAATAAAATTTTAATATAATTATATTTAACATCTTATTAGTATTTAGAAACTTAATTTTATTTATGCATATTTTTAAAAAATATTATATATATATAAATATACTTTAACGAGGTCCTACAGAGCAGGTTTAAAATATATGTATTATGAAATTAACTCCAATTTCAATAATTATTACGATAAAACCACCATAAGTAAATAATTATATAAAACTTTAGTTACATATGTAGATAAGGTAGATAGTATCTTTTTAATGATTTAAAAAGTTTAACATAGTCGCTTGTAATGATAGCATGAGTCAATCTATTTCATTTCAGCTAATCTTATATTTGTTTGATCGGATGAAGCAAGTTATAACCTGCATAATGTGGTTAATTAGTTTGACTTATCTCAAATGATTGCAAGTTTACATGAATTAAAATACAATGTTTTTTTAATGTTTTAATTTCAATTAAATATTAAAAATTTAATATATAATGAAATGTTTAAGAATTAATGTAAAATTAGAAAATTGGATGAGTAAGCATGTAAATCAAACTTATCCAAACTGATGAACTTAAATAGCTAATTTGTTTTTGCATCTTATTCACAATGGCTTACGAATCAGACTAATGTGGTCTTTCCAGAAAGAACTAAAAATCATCTTCGAAATATAAAAACCTAAAACCAAAATTGAAAAGTTACAATTGATATTAGGTTACATAGACACTGCATGGCATTGTTGGATATTTCCAAACAGTGCTTGGATTTAAAAGAACCATGCCCCTCCAAAAATTTACACTATTGCTCCACGGATAAAATAAATTCTTTTATTACTCCATTTTTATATATATTTTTCAAAATTTTAATGACTGATTTGATATAATGAATAATAACAGAGAATAACGGTCTAATTAACTTGAGTTTAATTTGATGTTTATTCGATCTAGTTAAATTTAATTGGATTGAATTTATCTTTATTTTTTTATTTAGCACAGTGTGCTCAAATAACAACTTTTGAAAAGAATATCATTTATTTAAAAATATATCAAAGTAAATATTTTATAAAGAAGAACATCATCGTACTTATTACAGGACAGAACATATTGGTGACTTGCTTGAAGGATAGTAAATATCTTAGTGGAAAAAAAAATACTTAAAAGTAAGAAAGAACGTTACCTGGCTCAAAGAAACACCATTCTTTGACTAAGCTGATATGGATTTATTAGAGTGAAAGTTTATTAGCTTTGCTTCATTATAATTAGGAAAGTATGGACTATCTTACAAGAGCTAAATATGTCCATAATATTCCTTAATAATTATAAGACAACCAGAATGTTTATAATATGTAAATAAATAATATTAATGTCTATGCAAAATTGGTGGACACTTGAGATTTAGTCTTTAATAATGGTAGTCTAATTCGATTTGTTGTACTGCATAAGGTACTTCCACGATTAAGTTTACAGGTTATAATAATTACAGTAGTTATAGTAATAAATACATTATTTGCTATCAGTTTTTCTTTTTGAATAGTCTAACTATAATCCAATTGCTTTATATAACTTTTATTATATATCTATTTGTCATTTATCTAATTATCTTTTGTCGAACATGACGCGGCCTCTCATAACATACCGGATCGAGACATAACGTCTAGATAAAATAGTCATCCTAACTCTTTGAGCGACTGGATACCATATTATACAATTAAGATAAAATATAATTATTTTTATAATAAAATTATTAAACAAAAATATGTTTATTATATATTTATCATGTAGTTGAGTTAGGTGTTTATATATATATGACATTTATAGATTGAGTACACAATTCAATTCTTTTTTTTAATGCTATTTGTTACACAATCTTACCCTATAACTCCATTTAATTTTTAAAAAACGTGATTGGATTATGTGGAATTGGACATATTGACAACTTTAAGTGCAATCCACTTACAATCCTAAATATATCTATAAAGAAACACGTATATGCAAAACTTAATGATTTTCTAATTAAACTTGTTTAGAAATATTTTATAACATCTATCAAGTGGTTTTGAAATGCTTTTACAATTTTAAATAGTCAAATACTCCATATTTTGGATGGTTTTTTGTTTGTGTTTTTTTTTATTGATTTTGGGGACTATAAACTGCAGTGTTTTTTCTTTTCATTCTTGTTTCTAGACCTCCGTAAATTGCATGGGAAAAAGGTATTTTACTTTTTGCAAATAGAAAAAGAATAAAATTATATATAAATACAAGAGATACCTAAACCAATTTCCACCTAGGAGCGCACATGCACATGCACTTGTATATTATTATGTTATCTGTTACAATATATAGTTTGATTAGATTACATAATTATAGTATAATTAGTTATATGTTTTCAAAAGAAAATATAGTTACGTGAATAATTAGTTATAATTATGTTTACATTTGAATAATTCTCCCTATTTTGACTACTGTTTATTGTCGATTGTCTTTGATTACACGTGCCGTGATTCATGGACAAGTTTAATTCATAGTCATTCGTTTTTGTTGGAATAAAAGTAGCATTGATTTCAAACTTGTGACAAAAATTATTAAAAAAATAAATGTTTTAATTATTTCCTTATAGAAAAAATGAAGAATATAATTATATTTTTGCAAGTATATTAATTGAAATTTAAAAACATAAAAACAAACCATCACTACTGAAGTTTTCCATCTTCTTTCTAAAAAACAAAATATAAAAATAAAGTGATATTTATTGATAAAAATATTAAAAAACAAAAAAAAATATTTTTTCATTTTCCATTAACACGTTTTTAAGAAAAATATTCATTATTTTTTTAGCTAAGAGTTTTCTATTTATTAATTAGTATATCAATTTTTTGTGTTTATTCAAATAGAAAAAGATAATATATGAAATACAGGAAACATCTTGGTCGTTTCTTACGTGCTGTATGAATACTTACCTTGTGCTACTCGGTTAGGTAGAACTTATTATTATCACGTGATTTTCAATTTTTAATAATAGAAAATCTACGTCACGTTCTTTGCGCATATATGCAATTGCACGTGTGATTCTTTTTCATAAGTTTTAATTAAAAACTGTTGCACAACCTTATTATTTCGAAACTCAATAATACAAAACAATAAACTTTAGACTTAAATATAAATAAATTTTGAATATTTTTATCTCATTACATAATATACTACTTAAGAAAATATCTTTTAAATTAATTGGGATTATATTATATTTTTGTATTAAGTTCCAACAAAAAAAATCTTTTAAAGCCACAATTTTGAATTTTGCAACATATATTAATCATGATTATTATAAAACCATTAAAATATTGATATTCTGTTATTAAATTTCACAACTCCACTGAGCTCAATGAGCCACTAATTGACATAAACATTTACCTTGCATTAATATTAGTTGCTTTACTATTTTATCTTTTGATATATTTAATTGTATTATTTTAATAAAATATACTGATGCCATACATTAAAGGTTGATATAGTTTGCATCTATTTATTTTTATCATATGTTTACACGTGTGTTAACTTGTTATATAAAACCTAAAGATAGAAAAAGTAATATCAATATTATGGTTAAGAAAATACTTTCCTTATTCACCATTTAAATCTTTTACACCACTTTAATAATATATACATTATGATGTACTATATATCAATTATTTTTTGCATTATATATATATATATATATATATATATATATATATATATATATATATATATATATATATATATATATATATATATATAATGAAAAAACAATTGACGTGTCTTACATCATATTTTTTGTATTTTGAGAATGTAAGTAGATTTTGGTTTAATGTTATAACTCCTTGAGGGATTAAAGTTATATTGAACACTCCATAAATGTTTATTATAATATTATTAATAGATATAGAACTGTTATTATATATGTTTATTTATTACAGTTTTACTATTTCATCAATGTTTTATTTCATGTCAACATTATATTATCCTATGTAAGGCAAACTACCACTAATTCAACATTTGAATAAATACAAAGATACATTTTAATCCAAAATAATTCAGAGAAAAACAAAACAAAACCATAAAAAGTTAATTTTATATAAAAAAATCATTAAATAACAATTTTTTTTAAAAAAAGCACTATAACAATTATTTTAAATATTAATTTATAAATTAAAAAATTATTGATATCTAAAATAGTTTTTATAATGAATAAAAAATTATAATTAATTTATAAACTATTGTCTAAATTAGTTTATAATATTAGTTACCAAGATTTTAACTGTTTAAACTTTCTTTTTTGTATAAAATTTACAAATAGATAATAAATTGTTTTATACTTTAAACCAAATCATATGTAAAACAAGATAAAGTATAAATAATATACAAATTATAAAATAGGTATCAATCTTCAAAAGAGTTAATAAACCATTTATATTATTTATATAGGATATATACATATTTATATATGTATATAAAACAAAGTAAATAATTTATGCAAATCTACATAATGGTTTTATATTTTTACAACCTTCTTTACTGAATGTTTAATATACAAATATTCAACTTCATAAACAAAGTAAGTGACGGATATAAGATATTAAACATAATATTTAATCATAAATAAAATTAATATTTTTCTATGACATAAAAAATTATCATTATGATGAATTTTAATTATTTTTAACTAGATTTACAACTGTACAATTTTTTAAAGATTAAAAGAGAGCATGCACACCTATCAAAGACTAGTAATTGATTCAATAGTGAAAGAGTTTTCATTCACTTTTCACCTTTAATGTTACATAATTTGAAAATCAGTGAAGTCTAGATATATTATTTCTTTAATAGTTTATATGTTGAAGAGACTACACATTGTTAGTGATTTTCTATCATGAAAATTTACTTTCAAATTTGACCAAAGATAAATTCTCCCATGCTCAATAAAATTAGACATAAGTAAAATTTCAATTATATATATATATATATATATATATATATATATATATATATATATATATATATATATATATATATATATATATATATATATATATATATATATATATATATATATATATATATATATATATATATATATATATATATATATATAAGGAGACATTAACACATAAATCAGAATTATATATAATTTTAGTGAGACAAGGTGACTTGAAAGTTATTTTCTAAGAAAAGGAGTTGGTCTTAAACCTAAATCCATCATTTATACTTACGAGCTAAAATTATTATTTCAAAAACACGAGCGTATTTTTTTGACGTAATTGTCAGAGTGTATAGATTTATTTATCTTGAATTTCCAATTTGCTGGAAATCTTTGTTTTTGTTTTCACTTTCTTTGTAACTCTATACATGTCGTATTATAAAAAAGAAAACGGAAATTCAATCCATGTCGATGTGAAGGAATCACTTGCTTTTAATTCGTCCAATCAATCCTTCAAATTACACTTTTTCTTTTAAGCGAAAAGGGTGACTGGTATCTATCAGTAATAGTTTGAAAGAGAACAAGTGGACATTTTTTAATTAAAAGTTAAAAATCTTACGAAAGTATATAATCAATTGTAAATTTTTATTATAATTTTTCCATATAAGAAATATCAAATTAAAAATTAAATAAAAAAATCCATTATATAGTTTCAGTATTAGAAAGATATAGTAGCTAATATTCACTCAAACTTCACCGCCTTTCACAGTCAACAAGTCAGGTGTGAACTGCTTTCTCAAGCCAACTCTGCAACTGATGTTAACATCACTTAGTTTTCAGTTCTCAGTTTTCACATTTACAAACACAGTTTCACATAGAAAAGAAAGATAGAACACAAAGTGAATGTCACACTTTTACAAAGTGAACATATTCAATGAAATTTAAACACCTCATAATAGTTGAGTCCATGTCATGTAACCATGCAAAAACAATCAACCCAGTTTTTCTGATTATGACATATTCTTCTGGCGAAACACTATACTCAACTTGATTATTCCATAATTCATAATGCATTACTTTGATATAAGGTTCAAACTACACAGTGGATATTCTCAAGTACAAAGGCACGATTTAACTAAGCCGTTTTGGTTGCTAATTTGGCTTACCATTGAGTACAAACATAAAGATGTTGAAGAAAGACAGACAAACAAGGAAATGCATTATCTATGGGTCATCATGGGCATTTCAAATTTGACCATTCACAAATGGAGGAAATGACTTGTCTGACACGAACATTTAAAAATTTGAACCTATTTCTCAGTTGCCGACTAGAAATTTATTAGTTGGGACAATAAGGTAGTTATGACATTTATACAAATAAATATTATAAACTACAAAAAATATACAATTTCATGACAAAAAAATCTCAAATATTTAAGTTTGAATAAACTACTATTGCCTTTGCCAAATTTTCGTACTTTGAAAATCCTGTATCCATTTTTTATTGTGAATATAAAAATTCATTTCGGAAGTAAATTTATAACTAGATATATAGTACGCTGTTAACTGTTACCATCATAAAAAAATCAACAAGCTATATCGTGTTCCTCATGGAGACAATATCTAACTTTTGGGAAGAAAAAATATATTACATATGTAAAAATCAGTAAAATCAGACCACATACTTTCACATTCTATTCCCCAAAAAGTTAAACCGTTTAATAAACTATTAGCACACACAGACAATATAGAATTATGCGCATGGAGAAACAGAGTGCAAATAGCACAATAGACACTTAGGAACACTCTTTTGTCTGTTTATATTCGTCAACGCAGGATAACCTTCCCTTCTCTAAAAAGGAACTTCTGATATGTAAACAATATACTTTTAAATACAATAAATAAAGAAATATGTCAATTCATGATTATAGAGAACAAATACATTGTTAACTTTCATGTTCAATGTGATGACGCATTCATGACTCTGATAGGTATATCTGTAATTGATTATAAGGATGAGTATATGCAATCTTGGTTTCCGATGATCATGATTTTGATTAAAAATAACTGAAATAAAACGATTTACATTTGGTCTCAAGAGTAAGTCTGATAAAATTTGGGCGTATTTTTGGACCCACAACTTGACAAATGGGTGGTTTTGGACCCTTAAGTTTCAATTTCTGAAATAAGTTTTCCATACTTTTCAAATCAATGAAACGATCATGTTGATTACGTTTTGTTCATATGACAATTGGTGATGATTCAATAACATCAATAATATGGCGCTCCATTAAATAATAAGTACAGTCTAACCTTAATATTTTGTCTACATATAGACATAGTAAGTTGATGTTAACAACCCTTCTGTGGCATAACAATAACATTCTTGAATCACAGAGACAATCGATTTTGTAGCTTATGAACCAATTAGAAATCATTCTAATTATGACTTTAAATACAAAAGTTGACAAGTTTACTTTTGTTGATGAGCCCACATTGAGATAATGTCACATTATAATATATAAATGATTACCAACCTCGTCTTACAAGTTAATATAGAATTAAGTTAGACTTAAACTTCACTTGTATAAGTCAATTTTATAGAATTAAGTTAGACTTAAACTTCACTTTCCAAAATGGTATAAGTGTCCTTTAGAACCTATCTAAATCAAGTTTGTAGAGTCTCATGTCACCAGATATTGGGTTTTCCCTAGTTCGATGCTCAAGATGTAGTCTACGACATGAGGAGTATTGACGAGTCCATATATAATATGCTGCAAAACACACCTAAGTAAATGGGTTTTGGGTTTTGTATGATTGGATTAGACTTAAATCTCACATTCTAAGAACCTTAAATGACACTATGACTAATGTTTTACACTTTTTAGCGCATTCTAACCAGACTCTTATTGCATTGCCGATAAAAGGCACACAACATAGAATTCATAGACATTTGCGCTCAAAGAGACTGAAAAAAAAATCTAATTAACACTATCAACAAGGAAAATGCACCTTGTCAAACAAAACACCAAAATCCACAAACCCCGCACCAAATCCACAAACTTGCATACCACATATTACATTGGCACTGCCTCCCTTAAGCGAAATTATAGAATCCAAAACTAGCAAGGTTTTATCACTCCTTTATAAGGAGAATGAAGTAAATTCCGTACAAATAAAAGCTTAAAAAATAGGAGAGGCAAAATGTGATTATTAATGTTCAGAAACAACTACAAAGGAGGGCTTTTGTAACGAGAAACGAAAAAAGATTACTTTTTGTTCTGTCGAGCTACCTCGTCGTCGTTGGGGAAGAAACCCATGAGTCTCCCGGCAGAATTTTGGTAAGCATACATGAAGCCACCCATCACTCCAATCAGACCCCCTGTAACCATCGAAGGACCCCTAATTCCAGGCTTAATCCCTAACCAACAAAATTCGTTTTCCAAATTTCAATTTCCATATTGGATTAGATTCGTTACAAATTGACACATGGCAAGAAAATAGGTAAGGGTACAGACCGGAGAGATAGCCGACGGTGACGGAAACGCCGGTGATGGTGACGAATCGGAGATAATCGAGAGTACTAAAGTTGCCGACAACTTTGGTGAAGGGAGGGTTGCGATCAACGACAGGGTACTCCGGTTTCGTCGATGCAGTGATGTCTGTGTTCATCTTTCCTCTTCGGATTCTCTCTCTATATATCCAACGTTGCTACAACAAATCACAAAGACACTGCAACCTCGACACAACTCGACACAACTTAACACAATACAACACTCTTTCTGCTTTGATGTTTGCCTAACATTTGTAACATCAATTGGGCCTTTTTCAGTTTTCACAGGCCGGCCCAATTTTTGAATTGAATGTTGATCCAAGAAAATGTCTTCATTTTTCAGTACCATTCATTGACAGTGCACACCCAATCATTTTGCATCGTTTGGGGGGTTCGGGTCATCCTGTCTATGTGCATTAACTAATCTTTGGGCAATGCTTAGAGTGTAATCAATGATCATAATGTATTATTGTTAAAATAAATGGATTTCCCAAACACATTTTTTCAAATGAATTTGCTGCGATGTTATTTTTGGACCGAATACTTCATTCTCGTACTTTAATTAGTTTGAAATTTTCAATTAGACTCTTAATGTTTATTTAGTTTAATTAAATCTTTTAGTTTTTAAAAATATTTTATTAGATTAGTGTTATCATCGTGTTTATACATGTTATGTGCAATATAAATTTTAATTAATAATTTAGTTTTATTTTGGAGAAATTGCCTTTAAAATAAATTGAGATTTAATTAAATCAAAATTTTAAATACAAAAACTAAATTGAATACATGATACTCACTTGAAAAATTTTTTATATAAAAAAATGAAAAGACTTAACACCAATCTAACAAAAATGATATAATTGAATAATTTTTAAAAATTAAAAAAAGACTTAATTAAACTAAATAAAAATTATGAATCTAATTGAATTTTCCAAAAGAATTAGATGATGAAAAATGTATTTAGCCTAGATAAATGATAATGACGATAATAATCTCATGATAGTTAGAAATAATAATGTGAAGTCATTAGAAAACCTAGCTAACAATTGCATCATCCAACATATTTTCAATTAAAATAATAAAGATATGTTGATGATTCTACATTAATCATAATATTATTTTATATTAATTACAAAACCTTATATTTTTTTTTATATTTAAAAAGAAGTAAACATGACGACTAAACATAATAAGATCACTCAGATAACAAAAAAATTGAACAACAATAATTTAATTAAAGAATATAATTACTTTGAATTTTCAATAAAAAAATTTATATAAACTTAATTGAAACTACTCAATATACAAATAACATTCAAATATATAAATAACTTAAAGCCTAATTAAGAGAAAAACAAATCTTTATAGAATTACACGAACTTATAAAGAAATTGAATAAAAAAATTATTCAAAAGTTAACGTACATAATTTAATTTATTTGTATATTTGTTTCATTTTATTATACTTGGGTAGGTAGATGTGTGGGCAAGCTGCCATTAAAATAACACTTGAATTAAAGTTGGGTTAAAGAGGAACCCGAGAAGAGAAAGACCTGATTTATGGGAACAGATTATTAATCTCATGTTATGTTTCAAATGGTGATGTGTTAAGGCAGCTCAGAAATCATTCTAGATTATCGAGGAACAGAGACATAAATCATAAGTTGTGTAGAGCCTGTTATGATATGCAACAACCGCATGTTGCCGTGTCTCACAATGTTATTTTTCTAAAGCTTGAAACTGGTTACCAATAGATGATCACGATTAAGATATAAAAACTATAGCTATCATCGTTATATTATTATATATGTGTTTCGAGTTTAAGATGGTTCGTAGATTGGTCTTGCAAATTAGGGATTTTGGAGAGGAATGATAAGTAATGAAAAATGAGAAAATAGAACATCATCGTGTAAGGATGAAGAAGAGTATTAGCGTACTTCAAAACAAAATCCTTCTAAAAGTGTTTGATGAAATACTTGAAATTAGATTATCTTCTTGTTTGTCTCTTCCAACCTTTCCCATCTATATCACAAGCTGATGATGTATGAAATGAGAGTCTCTTTACAAATTCTTTCAAGTGTTTTGTTCTTGTAGGTAACAATAGCCATACAAGATTTTGATGGAGAAGACAAACATAGTACATTGGTGTTTGAGATTCTAAGTTAGACAGCAATACAACCAAAACAGTACAAAAGTTTTGAAACAATTTTTAAAAGTTGATAAAAGTGAGGATAAGCTTTGTAATAAGCCCAAATGCAGTGTCATTTAGGATTGGAATTGGGGCATTGAATTGAATTGAAAAATTGATCGAAAGAAGGGTTTTGGGTACGGGACAGAAGAGAAATGATTGGAAATTGAGTCAGTGAGCACGTTAACTGGCAATGAAGAACGTGGGTTTTGGTCCAGCTTGGTTGTGGTGAGGCAGAAGAAGGAATTGAAGAAATTTGAGAGGAAGGACCACACGACAGTTGAGTCGTGCACTCACAAACACAACTGATGTTTCTGTCCGACACCTGGTTGGAACTTTATGGTGCAATGGCAAAAACACCCCAATAACTCATCAAAAGGACCACCTCCACCATCTATTATATATTTTTATACCCTCATAATAATAACACTCAAACATTGCTCGATGCCACCACCTTCTTCTGCTCAAACAATCAATCACGGTTAACGGTGAACTTCAATTCACTATAAAATTTAGTAATTCAAAAGAGAAACTGAAAAGGACGGCCAAAAGTTGCTGAGAGACCATGAAAGTGAAAGCTATGTAACCACGATGCTAACCAGATTTCCTTTTTCCAAAAAACAAAATTAATAATTTCAAATCTGGCTGCACTTTAAAAGTATGTTAACTTATCCTTTCGAAAAAAAGGTACTGTAAGTTTTGTTTTTGAAAACCTATATTTTATTAATTTACTCTTTCTTAAAAAAAAATAAGTATAAGTTAGAAAACCATATAAATAAGTTATTTTATGATTGAAACTATCATTCTCATGAACTAAAATTTCATCAAATTCTATAAATTAAATTAGTATTTGGGGATTCTTATATTTTATCTTTTAACTTACACAAACTTTCTACTATGAAACTCTTTTTTATCATTTATCAATTACCGTCACTAGTCCCTTCATTATTATTATACATTATTGTAACTGCTACCATATTATGTGGTTGTGTTTCTATCATTAATATTAATTATTATCACTACCACCATCTATTGCCTCCAATCATTGTGGATTTTGTTTTCTTTTTCAATTCAAACTTCCTCTTAATATATAACCTCATTTAGAGGTGTGAAATAAAATTTAAATTAACTTAGAATTAGAATTATATAATTTTTTCATAACTAAACCTATAAATAATATTTTCTGATACAATTATAACTTTGACAGCATAAGAATTAAATTAAATAAAATATAATTCAAATTTTATGCCCCTAAATAAGCTTACAGGAGAAGGACTCAAAACTATTTCGTGTGAAGAATTACCATTTTCGGAAACAATTGACAATAACATCTCTCGTAAATTTAGTCATAAAGCCCAATATAAATATAAATCTCTCTCTTTCTCTCTCTCTCTTCAGTATTAGTTATATTTCAGTAATTGCTTTTTTTAATTTAAATAGTTACCCTTTATAAAAAAAATTATTTACACGTGTTTGAGTAACTATTTTTCAAATTTAAATAATTATTCATAATAAAAAATTATTTATAATATTTTTTTTATTTTAATAAATAAAATTGATTTATCTATTGTTACATCTATAATTATATACACTTTCTTTTGCGTCCTTTTCTTTCAATTTTACCCTTTTATTTATTATCATTAAAATTAAAATATATTCACAATAAAAAAATATTTTTCAGTTTTATCATTTTAACAATTACTATTTTGAATTCAAATCATTATTAATTATAATTAAATTATTTACATAATATTATTTATAATATTTTTTATTTTAATAACTAAAAATTATTTTATCTATAACTATATGTAAATGGTTTATTTTTGTAACCGCATCTTTATTGTACACATTTTATTTTCAGTTTTACCTTTATTACTATAAATTACTTTATAATTTTACTTTTTAAATTTTATAATTATTTTTAAAATTAATTAATTACCTACAATAAGAATTATATATCTATAACTATTAATAAATTGATTTTTCATTTTGGTGTACATAACTTTTTCCAATTTTATCTTTTAGGCAATGTTCTTTTAAACTAAAACAATTATCTTACCATTTTTATTTATCCGATTCTTTATTTAAATTTAAGAAAAAAAATTCAAACTATTTATTCAAATTTAACTAATCAAAATTTTCAAACTATGTAATAAATAGTTGACATTTTGTAGTAAAATACTAAATTTGTGAAGAAATGGAACACCTGGAAATATGATTATTTGCTCTTATTGGTTAGGCCAATAGACAACAAGATAATCAAATGAATTCATTTCTACAATAATGTATGTCATGTTTACATATATGTGGACAACAATAATGTATGTGATATTTACATATATGTTATGTTTACCTATATTGTTCTTTAATTGTAGATTCATCATTTGCAAATTTATTCTATTGGTTAAGGTTCTATAACATATGAAACACAATTTCTAAAATTGATCAAACAAGAATTACTTTCTCAAAAAACAAACATTTAATCTGCACATTCTAAATTATTTATTTTCTTTCATTATACGAAACAAAATTTGTATACTTTTACTTATTTATTTTCATTACAAGGACACAACACAATTCAATACCAATTCATACTGTAATAACAAAAGTATACGTGTACATCAAAATATATTTATCAATGAGGTTATTACTATTTATTCAATACTTTATACCATTGTGTATTTTTAATGTCTCATAAGTAAACCATAATATTCAATTTTAATTATTAGTTTTTTAAAACTTAATCATTCATGAGCCATGTCTCCATAAAAAATTAAGAAGACTCTTTGAAAGGTAAATAATGATTTTTATTTATTACTTCTATATAAACTCAATTGCTACATAATATTTATGTTTTATTTATGCTTATATACTATTAATATCTCATGTACAATATTACATTATTTTTTTTTTTGTTTTCAATTCTTTAATATTGAATAAATTACATAATTAAGAAAACCCCTTTAAAGATATATTTTACCTTTTTAACAAAATTAATATATTTATTTCCTAATATATATATACACACACACACAAAAAAAAATAAACATTACACTTTGTTCATAATAAATTTAAATTTATTTCATATGAACTTAGTTAAATTTCAATATCATTACCTATTAATATAATATTATATTATAGATATTAAAAAAATAGAAACACTGCACATAAACTTTCGTTAATTATCAATCATATTAATCAGTAATAATTTAACTCAATTATATTGTTAACAATAATTTGTTCCTATATCATAAATTTGAATTTTTATGTTGCGCATTTATAACAAGTAAAATTAGTAATTTCATTTTTTTTAAAAATACTAAAATCTATCAGTTTTGTTTATTATTTTAGTCGATATTTATTTATCCATCTGGTTAAAAAAGTCAACATCTATAAGTTTGGCTGAAATATCTTCTCCTATTTTCTCTTCCTCAGCTGTGAATCACTGTCAACTTAGACATTAGGTCACACTCAAGGAAATGATCAAACACAGTATACCGCATCAATCAAAGTTAACGATGACTATTACTTTCAGTAATGAATGCCTATCAATCAAACTGTGCTATTGATATATAGTCTGGAGATCCCACTTGGGTATAGCACCCCAGTTTCTATATATTGTTACTTGTTTCCGTTGTTTTCCCAATTAAGTAAATAAAGTGTTAAAAAATGTGAGTGTGATTTGATAGCAGTTTTAGATCTGAGATTTGAGAATGAGCAGTGTGGTTAGGAAGTTGAGAGATGAGTGAGTGTGGACAGAACCCCACAATGGGGTCAAATGTGGTGAATAAGAATTTCTGTTGATTTGAGATATTACTTTTCTATTTTGTTTTGATGAAGCTGGATGGGTGGTATGGTACGTCCATTCAAACTCAGCTCCAAATGCCTTTTTCTTTATTGGACATAGTGAGGCAGAGTTATAGCAGTAAGTCCTCGGCGGTACTCGGAGCGACTGTTTCAGATAAATGGATGTGTGTTTTGCATGAGCAACTTCTTATGGTTGTATGTTGGTAATTTGGCCTAGATTGGTCACATAGTTCCAGCAACATGTGCTAATTATAATTAAGTAAGTGGCGAATGAGAATGAATATAATAGGATTTATAATGCACGCCTTGTCCGTGTGCGAGTGTGGTTTAAATTAATGGAGTATTATGGTTTAAAAGTGGAAAGATGGAAAGAAAATAATAGAGGAGAGGAGGGGGCGCTTCTGCCGCATAAAAGAAGCAGCTTTGATTTCTGCATGCCATTCAGATCCAAACACTCGGGGACAAAGGAGTTGCATAGAGATGAAGAGAGAGAGAAGAATGTTGGTATGTTTGTCCTTGTCATACATAATTGTTCAATCAAAGCATGATGACCTCCAAAGATTTTTCCTCCTTCTAAGCCTTGTCTTCTTGCTATTACACTGCCCCCAACAAAAGCAACAAGTTAGGAGCGCATTTCATTAGAGAGTAAGAAGAAAGTAAATAATAATCTAAAAGGAAAAAGGGGGAAGTTAAATAATTTGATGATATCCAAACAAAGCCTACCAAAAAGACTCCACTATCCCCAAAGCTTAAGAGACCTTTTGGTACATGTTGGCAGGGCATCACTCGACTTATTATTCCTCCAAACATACCCTTCCATGTGCTACTTCCGACATTCCCTTGTTTTCTTCCCTTTGTACTCTTCTGCTTTAGTATGCTTTTGCCTCTTCGTACCCAAAAAAAGGAAAGATATGCTTGTGCCTCCTTCCCCCACATACACACCCTTAAAACTCGCTTAGATTGCCCAATCAACATCTTCTTTTTGGACCTTCCACCTTCTCTGCCGATTCTCATTCCCTTTTCTTAACCATTTACAATTTTATCTTTAGACTAAAAGTAAAAACACTCCCATATTTTATTCTCCTCTACAACTTCTTAACCATGCCATCATCCTATATAACCACACCTACTCTCTCATTCATTCCTATACCTCTCTACCTCCAATCACACCATGGGTCGGGAAAGCCATGATCCTACCTCCTTTCACTCTTCCATTGCTCTTCTACAAGAGAGGTTTAGACAATTGCAGAGAGTAAAACAAATGAGGGAGGAGAGGGAGCTCCAGAAGATGCTCAATGAACCTAAGCAATTCACTTCCAACTCCACTCTCACTTATCACAATTCCAACACTTGCTCCATTCTCTCTCACCCTGAATTCATCATGCCATCCACCTCACCACCCCACGTTTCTCTCTCCCTCTGGCCATCTTCTCAGTCCAAGCAAGACGACTATGCAAGTGCTCCTACCCCGGTCTCAACCCACTCACAGTCCCTCCAGCTTTCATGGAAGAACGTCTATGATTCTGACTCTGGCGCTGATTCTGGTGTTGACACTTCTCTTCACCTGTGAAACAATCTCAGTTTCTCTAACGATGTTGCTTCGGATGGATAATGTAAAATCTAGTGATTGTGATGTGACACAATGGCCTCTCTCGTGGCTTCATTTGGCACCACTGTATTATCTCAACTAATCATCAGCTTAGCTATTTGATATTGCTACCTGTGTTAATTGCTACCTACTACTACGAAAAGATTCAATGATAAGGCTCGAAAAAGCATGACCATGCATGAGAGCTTTTTGGATATTTTGGTCAGTCAGTCAGTCACTGAATATCAACGAACAATATGTTTGGTTAATTTTCTTAATTGGTTGGTTTTATCTTTCATCCTTTGATTTCTAGTTAGCATCAATCTTTGAAGTTTCTCATCACTCTGCTTAGTAATCAACTTCATTTTTTCCTTGAAAAACGAACGTGCAATTGAGGTTTGTGTAAGTGATATATATTTGTAACATAACGGTGATGCGCCGTACTGCGATTTTGACATAGCCCTTATAAGAAATTCTTATAGATAATAAGGTTTCTCAGATAACAACGAAGGAAGGAGAAAATAGTACTATGGTTAAGCAAAAGTTTAAAATAAAGTATTAAAAAAATGAAGAAACAAATCCCTCTGAACAAGTAAACGGTTTTCATGCAACAAGATTTACAAAAAATACAACGATGAAGATGACTTCAAAGTTCAATGAATCCAAATTGTTTTTTTCTGTATGTTTGGATGTGGGATAACCTCACAAAGTCCATGCACCTCCCTAGCTAATATATTACCACTTTAATATTATAGTAATCGTATGTGTGTGTATATATATAGGATAGGATGAGGTACTTCGATTCAATGCACACTAGTGGGGTTATATGCTGGACCTTTTACTACAAAACATCATGGATCCTCTTTTTACTGCTACAAAATGAGGCACACACGCTATCCTTAATACCATTTTATCTTCGAAAACAAATTTCTATAATTTGATTGAATGAATTACCTCCTCTTGAAATAAGGCAATGTAAATTGTGCTGTATGTCCTTTCATCACATCAACCCTCAAGATACTGCATTGGATAAAAGGTGAAAACGTAATTCTCTGAGAAAATGTTTTCTGCTTTTATTTTTAATCACAAAACTCTTGGAGTTTTCAAGATTTTATAGAAAATAGTTAGTTTTTTTCCTGTGTAAATCTTTGAAAAGTTTTAATAGATTGAAACAATGTGACATGTTTTGTGATTAAAATGAATGCAGAAAATGTCTAGATAAGTGAAAACAAACAACTTGAAACGTAGTGATGGTTTTATTTCTGTCGGATAGAGTTTGGAGCATGTATGAGGACAAACGAAATCCGTTCTGATATCCAAGGTTGTTTGCACCTGAAGGGTGCTAAAATACGTCTTCATTAATTACGTAATGTATTTTCAATTATAATAGTCAATTATTGCATCAACTCCATGGCATTTGATCACAGATTTCAAGCAAACATTGGCCGAAACAATTTTTGCATTATTAAGAAAGAAATCTCCTTTGCCACGGTTATGGATCCTAATCATTTTGGAGGTATTCCCCGAGGGAATAAGGGTACCAGTTGGGAAATGAGATAAGTCACTGAAGTATAGAGGCATTGGTATGGCATGTTTTAGCAAGAAATCTCCCACTTGATCAGCAGAAATAGATGAAGAAGATAGTTGTTTATCATCCGGCATCAAGAAAGTGAATTCCCCATTTGGTTGTGCTGTTGTTCCAGTGAGCATCTGCAAAAGCATTGCGAATCCGTAGTAAGATTTTGCTCGCATGTCACGTATTGCTGATTGTAAGTCAGTGTGGTTAAAGGGGTGTGTGAGAGGCTGTGATTCTGCAAAACCAAGAAGGAAAAGAATGATAAAGAAACAAGAGCTTATGAGGGCCATTGGGGAAGAGAAGAGAAGAGAATAGAAGAAAAGAAAAGAAGAGGGTGTTGGAAAAGTTATGGAGTGTGTGAATAAATAAGAAGAGAGTGAGAGTGTTGATGGTGTTTGCAGCTGCAGGCTAAAAGGCATGAAGATCTCATCACAATATTCTTTAACAGAAACGTATAATGGAGAGTAGGTTGTACATGAGGAACCACTTTCTCATCACAAAGTTAGGCTACTACATTCTGCTGCTATCCACTCTTCATTTAATAAACAATAAGATGTGAGAAAAAGTATAATCATCATCATCTGTGTATCCAATACTAGCTAGCTGTTCTAAGTTTCGTATTTCATTGGACGGGCATATTATATTATTAATTTATTTTGAGAAATTTAATAGAAATTATAATTAAAATTACCAATAATTTATAGCCTAGAGTGATAGAGTGTTCATATACGACTGCTTGAGGTTAAATTAATTGTTTTTAACTAAAAATTAAGTTAGCGAAGCCCCAGATTGAGTGATACGAGGGATTGAGTGTCCGTGGGATGCAGTTTGTTTTGATCTGAGCGTAGGACCTGGACATGGGCCACCCAGTTTTCCTGACAAAAACAATTGGCCCGTTTTACTCTCATCTCCCCTTTGTTCTCTTTAAGTCTTTTTCTTTTTGTCTACCAAAATTTGTTTTCCAAATGTATTTTTAGCTTTCGAAAGCTAATTTAAGAAAAAATAAAAGAGTTGAACTAAAATTTCCAATTTATCTACTGGTAATTTTGAGACATTTTTGGACATGTTTGGAATGTTGGATTGGTCCATATGAGGAGTTTCGGGTCCGGAAAGTATGGAATAATTGCAGAAAGATTAAGTTAGTGTTTGTGTTTGAAAATGAATTTAAAGAAGTAAATCTAAGGAGGAAAAAATGAGGTAGATGTAAATTTGTTTTGGATTAAAGAAAACATATTATGTGAAAATTTGTGGAGAAATAAAAAAGTTTTTGAAATAAGAAGAAAATTTGTGAATGATTTAATTGATATAAATTAAAAAAATATTTGAATAAAAGAAATTTATTGAAATGACCCAATTATCCTTTGGTAGATATTATTATTACTAATTAAGGTATTATTATTATTTTAATTATTACCCATGATTATTATTATAATAATGGAGATAATTATTATTATTATTTATATTCTTAGAATCATTATTATTGTTAAACTCAATTAAGAATACAAGCCATGAAAATGATACAGGTAATTTGCTGTTTAATTAGGTATGTGCATTTCATTGGACTAGTGCCCTAAATATAGAGAAAAAGAAAATATATAATGATAAATATATAAATAAATAAATAAAGAGTGTAATCACAAAATATATTTACGGCTTTAAATCCTCTTGATATTTTGAGAACATTTTAACATCATCTACTTATCATTCTATGATTATTTCAAAATTATTCATAATCAATAATAATAATCATAAATACCAATATGTACCAATCATAGAATGACACGTAAATGATGTTAAAATATTGTTAAATAAATATTGTCAAAAGTATCATTATCCATATAGAAACAAATCCCATAATCATCCACATCTCAGTATTTATGTTGAAATAAATTGATTGTGAAGATGGAAGATGATGAATGTTCGTTGATTTGATTGATTTGTGTATTGTGATTTATATGTACTTTACATTTTCTTTAACCTAATATATGAAACAATAAAAATAATGAAAACTTAATTATTTAATATTAATTTTAATTTTTTACCATGTAATACTTAATTAAAATTATTTCCTACCAATCAAATTATATTTTAAATTAATTATAGCTATTAAATAATCTTTTCTAAATTGATCATCAAATTTTATTTTTTTTAAATAATTTAATCATAAGGATAAAAATGTAGATTCAAATTTTAATTTATTAAAATAATTTTTTTCATCACCACATCAGTTGAATCATTCACAAATTTTAGTTTTAAATATCTGAACTTTCACGGACACGACACAAACTTCATTCTCAGATCTCTTCCAATTTATTCATTATTTTTTTTCTCAAATTCATTTTTACATTTAAAAATTATTTGCATCCCTTTGATCAGAAGGATTTGTGGTAGGGGACTCCTTGAGTGAGCCAAGAGAACTAGGGAGAAGGCCAGCTCAGCGTGCTTCAATTACTCCGATACCCTTCCCTTTTCATCACTTTTGTGGTAGTGAATTACATTAATCATATTTAACATCTCATTAATAATATATAATAATAATAATAATATAATATATTATTAATAATAATAATAAATTTTCATTTTAATATAATTAACATTAGTTATATTTTATTTTAAATTATTTTTATGATTAAAGGTAAAGTAGAAATCTTTTATTTTTAACAATTAAAATATATTTTTTTATTCTATTAAACTTATAATATCACTCATTTCATATGAAATTCTTCTATTTTTCATCAATTTTTTTAATCTAAACTCTATTTTTATTTTTTAATCTATTTTTTCAAATCCATCTTCAGATCTAAATACACCCTTAATGCTATGTTTGTTTCCACTAATGTTATATTCATTCACTCTTTTATTTAAGCGAAATGGGCAAATTTGTACATGAAAAACACTCCAAATAGATGATAAAGACACCTAAGCATGGTTGTTCATCAAAATACTATTAATAACTCATTTTGTAAGTATTTATCACAAGTTAAACTCAGAACCAATTTCTATCAAATGCAAGATAAAACTCCTTTTTATAAGCCCATAAAAGATCTAATCCTTCCTCAGACCACCTTGTTGATTGTTCAGTGGTGCAGACAGCAATGCACCATACGCAAAGTAGCAGTACTAAATAATATATATTTAATTTTACTTCAAATAGACAAGCATGGTGGAAACTGGGAGGACATAAGGTATGTACTAGAAAATTTAAATTTATTCAATTCAGCTTCTATAACTCCATCTTTAAAAAAACATAGCATAATGCAATGTGCTTTTTTTTTTCTTGGAAGTACTTGAGAATTGAGAATTTGAGATAACTTTCTATGCACATGTAAAGGCAATCTTACAAGGGTAAGTTAAGCTTGTTAGTGGAATGAAGTTGTTGATATGTAGTGGAATGGCATTATCTTAATTTATACTTGGCATGGTTTGCTGTCCTTTCATTTCACGTGTGAACACTCAGTTCTTCATTTATGAGACAAATCACATACATGTTTTCTGAGTTGCATATTCACTAATACGCGTACCTGTATATTATCTATCAAACGATCCAAATAATCAAAACTCTTGATGACCCTTAATGATTCCTCCACCAGCTTTTATATTCAGTAACTTTTCAGCAACCAAATTCTACACTAGGCCAAACAAGTGAAACTAACTGTTATTATGCTTTATCAAGCAAGATATCTACAAAAGGGGAAGGTCGCATTTCTCTGCTTAGACTTCATCCTTTTCCTAAACCCCAGAAAAAAAAAATGTTAAAAACTAGGCACCATATCCTCCTTTACCATGCTTTTGGTATGGTCTAGGCAAAAATGCAAATGGGTTATCACACGCTATCCTTGGTTGATCAGGATTTAAACACTCCTCATATTATCATATCAGATCATTCCTAGGGACGGGAAACTGTTACTTCTTCTCAGACACAATTAAGGAGCGCTCAAAATCAAATTTTTCTTTGCCTTTATCAGTCCTTAAATGCAGAACCAGAGGTCAGAGCAGACCCATTTAATGCCAATGTAAGTATACATGGATTGAAGTGCCTTTTATGTCTACCTAACACACTTTCTCTAGTCTGTCCTAGCAGCTCCAATTTTGGACCACTTGGCAGCTGCACCACAGTCACAACTTTATAGGAGGAAAAAAAAACTGTCTATATAACTAATAGAAAGTTAAACTTGGTGTTCATCCATAGTTCTCATTTCTCAGTACTTTTCTTTCTAGGCTGATTTGAGGAATTTTTTTCTATTGTACCGTGTTTCTTGTTTCTGAGTGTTGATTTTGGAAGAGAAATGAGTAGTTATTTGGGTGTAGGTGTTAGTACTGGGACTGTCCCAGTTAACCACGACACAAATGCGAAAGTGTTTGATAGGAGGGTCAAGATAACTGAGTTGGTGTTGAGATGTGTGATCTTAGGTTTGGGAGTTCTCACGGCTGTTCTCGTGGGAACTGATTCCCAAGTCAAAGAGTTTTTCTCAATTCAGAAAACAGCAAAATTTACAGACATGAAGGCTTTAGTGTAAGCTCTTCAACCCCAATCTTCTCTTTTGATTACAAAACTGCGATTGTGATTGAAATTTTAAACCTTGCTTATGATTGTCTAAACGTTGCAGATTGTAGTGTTCTAATTTATGTTGTTATTAACCTTGCAGATTCCTGGTAGTTGCAAATGGGTTAGCTGCTGGGCTCTCCTTACTCCAAGGGCTGCACTGTATCATTCGTATCCTAAGAGGAAGAGCACTCTTAAGCAAGCACCTAGCGTGGGCAATTTTTTCTGGTGATCAGGTACATTTTATACAAGTGAAAAACACTGCGATTTGCTTTTCTTTTGAAATGTGACCAAAACTAAGGTATCAAGATGCGTCACCATGTTATTAGATTCCCACTACATTTCATTTTTCTGTGGAATTTTGACTGCTTCCCCTTAACTAATACTCCAAGTTGAAGTCTTGTTTCAAAGGAATTCATATGAACAATTACTTATAGTTTGCATTCAATCAGTTCCTTTTATTCTATTTATTAGATCAATCAATGTAATTGTTAACCAATATCACATTAGGCAAAACATCACAGTTCACAATAGAGAGCGACGTTTGATAACATTATTAGATATGTTTATCTATAGTTTTTTCTCTCTACATTTGTCTAAAGCTCAACAAGGGTCAAATTTAGACAGCAAAACATAAAGATCTCAATTTTGTCCTCTCAAGCAAGGATACTGTGGTGGGGCCTTTTAGGGAACCGTGTCTGATTCATGTTAGGATTCCTGCATCATTCACCGTTAAGACATACTAAATTCCATGATTGGGGAGTATCAAGTGTGTGGTGGCTGTTGGGATTTTTAATAGCACATGGGAATGAGTAATGAAAACACAATGAGCATGGTAGATGTGGTGTTATTATCCTACAATTTCAATACACCTATACAGAAAGAAAGAAATTCTGTTGTATTCATTTATTGTTTCTAACAAATCCATTATGAAGAAATGGATCCTGGTCTTACAGAACATGTTAGTTAAGAAAAGTGCTACACACTGTGATCATAAGACTAAAGACATAAGTTTGGTATGTATGAAGGTAATGGCATATGTAACAGTGGCGGCAGTGGCGGCTGCAGGGCAATCGGGTATGTTAGCAAAGGTGGGCCAGGCAGAACTGCAGTGGATGGAGTTGTGCAACATGTATGGAAAATTCTGCAACCAAGTGGAAGAAGGGATGGCTAGTGCTTTTGTGGTTAGCCTTAGTATGGTGGTCCTGTCTTGTATTTCTGCTTTCAGTCTCTTCCGTTTGTATGGTGGTCACAAAATGAAAATTGTAAATTGCTAGGTTGGAAAATACCATTGATTCAAGTTATTAGGATACCTACTACTCAACCAACTGTTCTGCAACTTGCAATGTTCTTGTTCAGCAACTTGCAATGTTCTTCGTGTATGGTGTATTTCTGTTAACTATAACTTTAACTTATTCAAAAAATAATTAGACATGTGATCAAAATAGACTTATTCAGAACATCGACATCAACTTCTCAAGAAGAAGAGGAAGAACATTTGAAAACATTAACATGCATTAGTTAGCAATGGAAAGCATCAGAGGTGCACAAACAAAAATATATGATCACGAACTACTAAAGATATAGCTACATACCAAATTCGCCAGGATTCTTAATTTTTCTTTAAAAGAGTAACAAACAAAATAAATTCTTAACTAAATTATTTATAGAAACGCAGACATCTGATATCTTTGGAAGTGTACTTTAATTCCTAATTAATTGATCTTTATTTGTTATTGGGTGTGTGTTTTTTTGTTAAGGTGGTCAAAGTATTGCTCATGATAAGATTTTATGAGTCACTGTACGAGACTTTGTAGCATTCAACATCTTGTTATTTGTATTTTTTTTTCTTGTTTTTTTTATTCTGAAAGTATAATTTGAATGAAAAATTAAAATTTGTCCACATTGAAACTTTAATAAATTAATGTAGTTATATTATTTTTAATGTGTTAATTTTTATTATGTGTTAAATTCTTTTTATAATAATATTTAAACTAAAATATATCAAAATGGATAAACAATTCAAATCTCAACTCATAATTAACCACATTTGATACGTTAAATATTAAATTATGAAAACTATATTCATCCATTCTTAAATTTTGATAATTAAATTATATTAAAATTTATTATATCAAAATTTTAAACATAAATAAATTTTAATTTTACATTAAAATTTAAAAACTAAAAATTAGGCTTTTAATTAAATAAGTGACTAGACAATTAGGTATAACTGATATTATTTATTAGAGTAAACTATGATAATATTTTGGGTTTTTATGCTTTTCCTTCACGTTAAATTAAATTGACAAATGTTTGTATATACATGAAATTTTAAAGGATAACTTTATAGCTTAAATTATTTTTAAGATTATCTTAACTGAAAGGAAATATTATATTTATTTATTTTTATAAAAAAAAAAACCTTCAAAATTAAATTCAACTTTTTTTAACTCTATCTTAAATTCTTAGGAGAATGTAAATAGGATATTTTTTTCCTACATTCTAACCACAAAATCTTGAGGATAGATAGCCAAATTCCTTGTCAAAACAAAATTTATTATTTATCAGTTTCGTAATTCATTGCCACATCATTAAAGATAAGTTAGTGATGATTTGTAATGAATGGTCCGTATAGGGTTGATTTCAGACTTTTTGAAATCAACCCTATACTGTTAAGATAACAAATATCAAGAAAAAACAGCTTTTGTCAACTTAAAATTAGTTTATACATATAATAGTTTAATAAAATTATTTTATATAATTTCTCTATTTTATTTTTTATTTTTGAGGTTAACAAATAATCTTAATCATTTTTATAGTTTTTTTTCTTTTGGAAATATCTTTCTCAAAAACTAGTCTAATTATTTACTTATTCATGTAATTATACATAGTATTAGTTCGAATAGTCCTTGAATTCCCACCCTCTTGATTTCTTGGGATACAAATAATTTTATTTTATTTGTTAATTTTGTAAAACGCTGTTTTCATGATCACATGTACGATTTATTAAGAAAAAATATGTAATGTTATTAGATAAAATATCACTAATTATATCATTACATACTTAATAAAATTACATTATAATATATATATATATATATATATATATTATGTATCTAAATTAATATTATATATATATATATATATATATATATTTATTTATATATATTATTCTAACATTTTGAAATTCATGTAATTTTATGATGTATTTCTTTAATATTTATATGATTTTTTACTCACATATAACATACAATTATTTTACGCGGATATCAAAACACAAAAATCGATAATTACAATTTATCAAAATAAAAAAAAAAGAATAAAAGAATAAAACAAATAAAAACTTACTCTATTTAAATTTATAATTGAGTCAAAAACAATTAAGTGTTTGTCTATATGATAAGTGGTTGAATTTTGAAATAGATTAATTGTAATTAAAACTGTAAGAAAGAAATATAATTATGAAATATATAGCTTGAAAAGAAAAGATAAGCATAAGGATGAAGTTCCATTTATTTCTTTTTGTTTTGTTTCTAAACACGTTACAAATAAAATTAATATGCATATGATATTGTAGTTGTATACCCAAGTTTTACCTTCAAAACTAAGATAATAATTTTAACAAAAATAAGTAAAGTAGATTTTTATTTTAATAAAAAATGTAAGTGGAAAGTTACTCCATCATAAATAAAATCAGAAAAAACACAACATAATATGATTTTATGAAGAGAGAAGTTTAATTTGAAAAACTAAGTTGATATAAATATTATAAAAATATACGTTTAAATCATATTATTTAATAAAAATGTCAATACTATTAGTAGGAAGCTACATAATTAAAATTGACTTCTTAATAAGAAATACCATATTTTAGTAATAATAAGAGGTATTTTTGTTTAATTTTTGCAAGAATTTTTTTAATAAAATAATTATTTAGAAAAAATTACATTTTTAAGTAAATTCATTTTAAAAAGGGCTAATAAAGAATTGGAAGTAAATTTATTTTTATAAAAAGTGATTAAAGATATGGAATACAAAAATATTTTTTTTTTCTGGTTCTAATACTCTTGTAATATTTGTATTTTAAAATACAAATCACTTATATAAACTTATATTCGGCAAATGGTCTCGATATTATACAATATAGTCAAATGTAATATTCCCTAGATCTAATATATTTTATGAACTTTTTATTGAGTACTAATTAATGGTAAAGATTGAATGGAGGTTATTATAATTAAAATAAAAGTATAAAACTGAAAATAAAGATTAAATTATGCATTTAATATTTGTGTTCAACTATATTTAATTTTTATATATTACATCAAAATTAGCATACCATAAAAAAAGTTGACTGCCAAATAACATTAAATATACATATTTATTTCATTTATTGTCACATTTAATAGGCTATAATATAGTCAAGTAATTGGATATTTTTATCATTCCTAAGCAACTTTAAAACATTACTTAAAAAAGTTGGATTCCAATTTAGCCAATGAACTGATATTGGTTTTCAATTTGATTTCCCCAACATTAAACTGACATTCAAATACAAATAATTTTGGTCTAAAATAAATTCCAACCAAATTCAATTTGAAGCTACTACTATCAGTTTCAACCAAATTCAAACAAATATATATTACATAAAGATTTCGTGTCACTCTTTTTTTTTAAGGTTGATTTTAATACGGTTCACACTAACAATCTTAAATGTAATGAATTATTTATTTTTTAAAATTAATCAAAAACACGTTCAAAAAATGATAACATAACAAAGTGCTATACTCTTACCATATTTTTAAATAATAGTAATAATAAGCAATATTAAAATTGAATAAAATTGTTAAACCTTAGTTTCATTATCACTTTTGCTAGTACAAAGAAAATAAATTCAAAATAATATTTTAATATAAATTTTTTTATAATCTGATTAATTAAAATATAATCTGATTATTTATTACACGTATTCTAAATTAAAATATTGTAAAAAAAATCTATATTCATAATTTAATTCCTTTTGCAACGTATCCGTTGACAAGAGAAAGTCTTAAATTAATCAGCCATTGAAACGTCCGTAATTACAGAGCATTTAATGAGTCAGTAACTCATCACGCATTTGGTATAATATTTTTCCAAAACAGAGAAAGATATAATTACACTTCCCAAAGTAGAAGAAGAGGGTGTGTTTGGATAATCTCCACGAGTCAGCTTAAGGAGGTGACACACTCATACGTACGTGACAAACATCACTCAAATGCCCCTCTCCTTTTCATTATAAGTACCAAAAAACACTGTTCAGGTTTCAGTGTTTCATCGTTTTACAAAAAAAATTGTTAATTTCCTCACTACTTCTAAAGGGTTGTTCGGTTGGTCTCTCGTCTTCTTACTGCTGTCATTATGGTAAAGTTTCTCTCCCTCGTTCTTTTCTTAATTTATTCTGTAATTTTGGTTGGTTTTTTCTTTTGTTTCTGATTAATTTGTTGCTGTTATTTTTGTATTTTATTGATTGTCACTGAAATCCCGTTGACTTATTTGCCTTCGTGGCCAGTTCATTGTAATAGTCCTTTCTATCTGGTGTTCTCTGGTATTCTTTTCTTTAGTTCGAAAATCTTTGCTTTATCTGTTTGATAATAGGGAAGAGAAAAAGTAGATTTCGGAAATTTGTAATTTGTATATCGGTGTTAATTTCTTTGATTATATTTTTTAAATGTAGCCCAGAATCTTATGTCGTCAAGCTTCTTTAATCAAATCAATAGGCCAAAAAACATTATTTTTCAATTTTATCACAAAAAAAGTTCATGGTTTTAATTTTGTGAATGACATTGTTATCTTTTGTTATCAAATTTGAAGAAAGAAATATAAACGATCAAACTTCAATTAATAATATAAAAATAGGAGCAATATCATATAATTTGGATATGGAGTCCCTGAACCCTCCAAATGTTGTCCTTTTTTATATTTTTTTGCTTTTGGGAATTGCTGTTACAGAAGTCAGAATAAAGACGGTCATTTTCCAAATTTTCATCTTTGATGTTTTGGATTTTGATTTTGGAGCCTTCGGATTTCATCTTTATGCTTTTTGGTTGGTGATATTTCTTGTGTTTGTTTCTTTACCTTGTTTGATTTCACAGACTACTTCAAAGCGCCTAGCAGACAGGAAAATCGCAAGGTTTGAAAGGAATATTAGCAAAAAAGGATCAGAAAGCACTAAGAAAGGCTACCCTGTGGGCCCAATTGTTCTTGGATTCTTCATCTTTGTTGTCGTTGGATCCTGTATGCTCTTCTGCTTCTTTCAAATTTTCATTTCAGTTTTAAACAGCAAAAGGCTAGATTGGATATGTTAGGAGGATACTTTTTTGTAAATATTTAGTTTTTTCTCTGAAAATATGACTCATTGTTGTTTTGTTTGACAGCTCTGTTTCAGATCATTAGGACAGCTTCAAGTCGTGGGATGTTCTAAGGCTGGTGGAATAATGTTTGTCAAGGATTACATTTGTTATATATATATAACGAATGTTATATGTATAGCAAGTAGGTAGCTAGAAAACATAATAAATATTTTACTTTACATCGGCTTTGGTTGATAAAGAGTGAAATTAGAACTTAGCTTTGCTAATAGAGGAATGTTTCATTTTTTATGTGTTTTATTTATTTTTATTTTTTTTTCAGCAAAATTTATGTGGTTTAATTACATGTTTCCTAGAATGTTCTATGCTCAATTCTCAAGTGGTCGAAGTCACAAAGCCATAGGCAATGACATAAAAAAACTAGACTAGTTAATTTTGGTGCTTTGCATTCCGATCTAGAATAATTTATCTGCATGGATTTTTTAAAACAAAATGACGGATTTATAATTGGAAAGGAAAAAACAAAATATAAAATATGCCTCCTAAATTTTCACGATAGAAGCACAAGAGAAACCTGAATTATTAGTTCATCCTGTAGGAAAGTCTCAAAATTTGAGTACACGACCAAAACCAAGAAAACCTTAATTTGAAAGCCTTGTAATGTTGCTACACAATTGAAACAATAAAATTTAATGTAAAAGTACGGTCTAAGAATTGATTCATATTTATTGTTATTGAAAGTAGCATAGAAATTTGCTAATTGGACAATGTCACGAATGATACACAGGGGAAATGAAGGTAATCTAATTGTAGATCAAATATAAAACTTGAGACTGATTATTCTCTCTGTAAGCCAATAATCTCAGCAGATGTAGGAATTTGTACTTTGTAATATCGAATTTTCGAGCAATATTTCTAAGGATATGTAGATTTGGACGCCTTATTCACTGCCCTTGTGCACAAATATACAACGAGGAGTAATTTAATCTTACATGTTTCAAAGAGACGATGTCCAAGTTCTTGAAACAGAAATATTGACGGTATAATAATGTAAAAACTGAAAGATGATAACAGGGAAAAGGGATAAGAAATCCCACTAAGGTGCAGGGTTGAGATTATTTATGCAAATCTATGGTTCATTCTACTTCCATAAGCTAATTTGCTCTCATCAGATCTTCGAGCTGCTTTGGTTGGGACATTTCTTTTGCTGGAATTATGGCAACAGTCAGAACTTTTGGAAAACTTGTGATCGAGAGCGCTAAAATTCATCTCAGGATATACTTTAGCATCATCCTCGGATAAGCTTTCATCAAGTATAGAGCCAGAGCCCCTACCCTCAAATTCCTGCAGAAAAAAGGAGTCATTTTATAAGAAAGACTAATTTGTGGAACACGGGAAATTTTACAACAGAATACAGGAGAAGTTAATCACCTTTGATCTTGATTTGGCGTTGCACGGTGTTAAGCAGGGATTTAGATCATTTAGTAATAGGTCATCGGACTGGTCATCAGAGCTGAATTCCTGCATAAATTTGTTGAGCAGTAAGGTCAAAGATAATAACAGAGTTGCCTAAGAATATATCTTCTTTGGCTGATAGCAGGACTCTGGATTGGCTTCTAACATCTACGATAGATCATACAACTATGATTACGAAATTTCAATTGTATTGTGACTAACTGCAAGCTTACCCAAGAGTTGCAAGCATCTTCCCGGGCATATGTCGGTGTCCTCGGAGAACTTCCATAACCGAGAAGACCTGCTTTGGCTGAATATTTATCAGCCTTGACCTAAAAAAAGCAAATGAAAAATATAAACAACCGAAGAATAAAGAAAAAATACTCAGCAATCGATTTTTCATTTCAAAATTATTAATTTTTAGATTGTTTCCAAAACAACACTTTTCAAAACAAGTGCAGTTAGACTTTTTTCATCTTCTCTTGCTTTCATTTTATCGAACTTCCCCTTGCATTCCACCCGCTGAGTTTGAAAACTAAAAACAGTTTTTAGAATAGAAATCAAACAGACCCTAAAAAATCCCAGTACACTAGCTCCTAATAGGTAATAATACTACCTTTTCTTCATTTATTTAAGATAAAACGAAGATGCCATTCAATAAAAAAACATGACCATGTGTAGCTGAAAGGTGTCCACCTCAATCAGTGTCTAATTTTAATAACCTGCATTTTTGTGACAAATGACAACAACTTGATGTCATACATACAAGGATGCAAGTTATGTATACCTCGGCAAGATCCTCCGCAAGGTTTTGAAGCTGACCGGTGAGAGAAGAAACCTGCTGTTGCAGAGCTGGAATAACCAATTTGGCTTGCTTCAGCTCCGAACCTTGCTTCTCTAGAAGCTCTTGAAGCTGAGAATTCATAACATCCGGGAACAGTATGGCATTCTTCAGCGACTTGATCTCCTCCCTTTGCGTCAAACACAAGTCCTTCAACTTCTCCACCTGCAAATTCAAAATCCAAATCAAAATGCATGATTCCCTTTCCTTGGTTGAATCAGATCCAAAAACAAGACAACACTATAAGAATTCGGTTTGCACTCATCCACAAATGGTCAGATAATGATTAAAAAGACTAATCATACCACTATAAGCTCAATAACAATCACTAGAACAAACTCTCAGTTTTCAAATTTGGAATTGTATACTTAGTGTGATATTTGCTGGTCTGGCAACAATCAAATAGCAATAATCCGACGAGTCCATGAACATATAATCATTAGGATAAACTCCGATATAATACTAAAATCTGGATTTAAAAAAGAAAATCAATCGAAAAACTAGTTCGCGAGGTTAAGACTGTCTCCAAGTTACGTTGTATTGTATAAGTATAACTATGTTGAGATCTCCAACAAACACATTTGAGTATTTTACCTCTTTGTTCCTGTCCTCTAGCATTTGTTTGAGGAGAGAAATTTGCTCCTCGTGCTCCTTGTTGATGCTAAGAAGCTCCCTCTCGCTCCTGAGCACCATGGCCAATGTCCTGGTGTTGTTCTTGACCTCGGTCAAGGCCTTCACCTTCTCCTTCTTCTCGGAAGCGCCCTTTCCGAAGAGCTTCTTCTGCAGCGCAGAGAAGCCCGCCACTCTCTTGGCGTCCTTTTTCAAATCCTGCGCTATCAAATCGGAGGGAATAATCAACCTGGTGGCGGTGGCGGAGGAGGACTTGGGCTTGCGGTCCATGAACTTCTTGACCATGGTGGTGAAGGTGGGGTCCACCTTGGCGGTGTGAGAGGGTTTGGTCTTGACGAGGGCGCGAGAGGAAACTGGTTTGGTTCTGGGGTTGTTGAATTCATGGGAGGAAGAAGGGTCGGAGAAATGAGAGGAGGTGGAGGAGCGTGAATCGTAGGAACTGTAACGCGAAGGAGGTTTCGCACCGGAGGAAGACATCCTGATTCAAATTGAAACTCAACAAGAAGCAAAGGCTGTGAAGTGGTTTTTAGTAAGAGGATGTCGTGGTTGGGGACACGTGGCGTGTGATGGTGTGTGTGTTCCATTCGGCGCTGTAGCAATTCAAATATTTTCACGTGTTGGGCGCGGGCTTTGGTTTTTGAGTAATTGATTGACTGCATTTGTTTTGGAAATTACCAGATAAATCGGACACTCTTCTCTTCATTCAACAGTTGTTTTCTTTTCTTATTTACTTCTGTTCTGCTATTCTCTCTGCCCTTCGCCCTCCAAATTTTAACTTCATATCACTAATTTATATTTTAAGTAATAATTGTTCTAATTTATCTAGTATTGTAGTCTTGGAAAAAAAAATGTCATGTATTTTTATCATATTTATTCATTTTTTCGAGTTATACTAAATATAGTATTTTTCATCTAGTGATATTATGTAATATAATTGATAGAATATTTCAGCTGAAACTTTTAATAAAAATTTAATTATTTAACTAATTGTTTTTAATTTATCTAACGATCAAGTTTGATTCATATTTATAAATATATTAATAATTGATTTCATGTTATCATAAAATTGATAATAATTATGAAAAATTTATATGACCTTTTAATGGTTATATAGTGTTTAAATGTATTTCAATTGATATATTAATTTATACATCAATTTAATTAACAGTAATACTAATTTAATAAAAATATTTTAATTTAATTGTTATAATGAGATCCAAAAAATAAATAAATATAAAATGAAGATGTGGAACGAATGTAGACCACCTTTATCCCTTTCCTTATCTTTATGTTTTCATAACCTAAAATACAAAGTAGCTTAAAGAAATAAAATAGAAGTAGTTTTTCCGTTTCAAAATAATAGTAATTAACACCTTGACTAATAAACATTTAATTAATATATATTGAGTCAAACTTGCTCAAACTTTTTTAATAACTTTTAGATTTTCTTAATAAAAAAAAATATTATATTAAATACCCTTCTTTATATTTGATGATATTATTCAAACTACTATACAAAGTTATACTTCACTAAATCTGGAAACAACTCTAAAGATTCCATCCATACGTGTGTTTCTCACTTTCTTTTACTGTCAACGGAAATAGAGGTGACATTTTTCTTTTGTACGTTATACGTATCACTGTTTTTCAATATTCAAATATTTAATTTATAATTTTAATCAAAATAATGTTAAAAAAATAATATAGATTACATGTTTGGATAAAAGAAAAAAAAACTAATTATATTATAAATTAATAAAAAATAAAATTGTAACGGGTACTTTTCTTGTTATATAATTGATATTATTTTCAAAAAAATTTACTGTTACACGTGACGGAAATAATAGTCATAAGATGGAAAATATTATAATTTTAAAACATAATTAAAAACTAAAATAATAAGTGTTGTTCTAGAAAAAAAAAATACTTTGAAATTGTACCAGTAGGGACCGGACGCCAAACAGGACAGACGTCCATGTAACTACATTGGACTCAAGAATACCCTTCTGCTTACCATCAGGAAGGGCTGGACACGGTAGGCTGGACGCACGTGGACCACGATCACGTAACATTACCGCTTGCCACCCGTGGGAAAAAACAACTCACGTGTAGCCGGTCGATCATACCGCTGACCAGCTGGGTTGCCTGTATGTGCCGGCCGGCCATGAGGGCAAGCCTCGCGAGACCGGCCAGTTATATCGTTAATTAACTTAGTTTAAGGTAAGTAGTGGTTAAAAGCTATTGGGCTGAATTTGGGCCGATCGAAGGTGAGTGGTAGATAGGTTGCATTTACTGCACATTTATTACTGTTCAATAGAAAGACCACTGTTCTCAAACTGACTTTGGCATCGGAGAACCTTTTGCAGGTCTTCCCCGTGCTCGGAGTAAGAAATCGAAAAATGAGGACGAAGGGCCGAACATACGAAAAGCGAACAAAAGACGACGTAGAGATATTGTACTATGCAGTCCCTCACATCCGAAACAGAAATGATTCCTATAACTTTTAGCTAAAATAATACGAACTAAGTATCTTTCCTCGTAATAATAAGAGGGGTATAAAAGTTGTAGGAAGTTGTTTTGTTATTTTCAAAATTTAACTAATATTGTTTAATTTTGAAAGTTTATATCTTTCTTAATGAATTTCAAGTATTTTTGTTTAAAATTTTTATTAATTTTATTGGTTATTTTTTGTTAATCATTAGCATGTTTTATAATTAATTGATTATATAAGTTATATTAAATTGACTATTATTCTGATATTAAATCCGACAAATAACATAGCTAGAATTAATAGTTATAATTAACCAATTCATATTCAATTTTTATTACAGTTTTATTTTTTAAAAAATGAAAAAATAGAGTATATAAATTGTGAACAGAGAGGATCATGTTCGGATCAGATGTAAGAAATTGAGACATTATTTATAATTGAACTTATCCAATCTGTTTAATCATAACAACATACAAAAACCTCCGTGTCTTATAATACGTAATGAAAGAAAAATTAATCACTCTTGTGGTAGAATTCAAGGAAAAAAAAGGGGTCTGAATGCCTTACGAAACATATAAAATACAAAAAATATCTTTTTAACGATGTTTTTTTTTTAAACTTTTTTTACACTCACATGTCACATGTATAATAATAACTTGTGATTCATCCGTTTCAAATATACGGATCAATAAAATAATAACACATAATTTATTATGAAAAATTTGTTAAAAGAATTTGTTAACATAATCCATACAATATATAACAAATGATAAACTTTTATATGCCACTTAAAAGATGTACACAAGGGGATATAAATAAAAAATAAAACTTACACAATGCCAAATCATCATTACCATATTTATTTTCCTTTTCACTATTCACATACTAGATTTTATTTTCACCAATAATATTGTCATTGATATTTAAATATTTTTAGATTTGGTAAGCCTGATAAGGGACAGAAATGCTACAAAATAACTAGGATTGATAGTATTTTTAATCTCTAAATTTAAATTTTGAAGTTATTGTAATTTTTATTTTTTTAATCTCTTAAAATATGATTTTAATTTTTTTTAAAAAATCTGAGAGAGTAAAATAGTTTTCAACCCTAAACCAAAATAACACATTTATCAGTGAGAAATGCATAAAATTACAATTGATTTACATATTAAGTTTAAATTTACATATTTCATGGAATTCTCATTTATAGGTTTGACCATACAAATGTGTAAATTAAGTTTAATTTTTCATTTATACAGAATGATAATATGATGTTGAAATTAATATTTATAAAAATATGTTATTAGATTTATATTCCAATAAATAAATATATATATATATATATATATATATATATATATATATATATTATATATATATCCACTTATAAGTAGTTGTGTAATTCACTTTCGTTATAGAATACAAATGTTATGAATTAAAAAAAAATTGGTTTAAGAAAATGTATTACAATTACAATGATGTCACATTTACATATTTTCAAATAAAAAAAATCCTTTTATTAATATATATATATATATATATATATATATATATATATATATATATATATATATATATATGTTTAAGTTAGACATAAATATATTAGTTGTAGTTGATGCAGAATCCTCGTAGCTGAGTTCCGCACAGGCATCATCAAACTCAACTTGGTTTGACCCTACGCAGGGCTAAAACATATCCTTTGTTGCTGTTCTCTTCCACAATTCCCTCTCTCATTCTTTTTTCACTGCATTTTAGCGCCCAATACAAAAACTACATACAAATCCTCAGGTTTCCATATCTATAAAAAGTTCCCACCTCAATTCTAATCACAAAAATCTAGGGTTTTTATCTTAAAAAATTATAATTCCTGTCCCTTTTCTTCCATCCTGATCTTCTGCTCCAACAAACTTAAATTCCTTCAGGAGTTCTTGCGGAGAATCAATGGGTCGTTCTCGTGGGAATTTTCATCACGCCGACGAGGACCCCAACCAGAGGTTTCTCTCTTTCAATTTATTTTCTTATCTTTACCTGATTATACTTAAAGATTTTAGTCCTTGGTCCAAATGTAAATCTCCTTGTGAGAGAACCGATGACAATTACAATTGAACTTGATGTGTTCTTGAATGTGTATAACTGATCACAAATACAGTAAAATGCCATGCTTATTTTACACTTTGATGCTTAACTAAATCTTTCTTTGCTCCCTTTCTTTTTCCCCCCCTTGTGTTGTATCTGTTTAATTGGTTTTTTGGCTCTGTAGATCAAGAAGAAAAAAAAATGCCGCCAGTGGAGAAAACTCTGAATCTGGAGCTGCAGGTAATTTTTTTGCACTATTCTGCATTATCTTGATAAGTTTGATCCTTCAATGTACTATGAAGTTATAGGGTTTATGTAAAAGATGAGGTTCTCAGGGTTGTTTGATTGTACGAAAATACGTAAGAGCACACCTATTTATCTCCTCGCCGATTTGCATGTAAATTGCACAGTATCAATGGGGCATAGTTGGTTGTCTGTGCCATTTGCCCGTAAACATAGTTGTTAACTGGGTATGAATAATTCATAATTATGATTGATCAATTACAAGTTCTTTATGAGCGATTGAGACAAATTGAGACAAATTTATCTACATAGCCTATCTCACTTATTCGGGTTGAAATTTATTGTTGTAAATATGTACCCGTACTTCATATTCACAATGGGTATATTATGATGTAGTTATGTTGAACACTGTAGTTTTGTCACTACAGTGTATTCCTGAAGGAACTTTTAAATTATGTTTTCAAACTCCATCAAATACAAAAGCTTATTTCTCAATGCATGTGCTCAATAGTCTTTTTACTGAAGATATCATGTATGTGTGGCCTGATTTTCTTTTTCCATTTAAAATAAAGGAAACTAGAAGAAAGGTTGTGTTGTGATTTGTTCTGGTTGTTCTGATATGTTAAAGAAACCACACTAATTAATTTTCAGACATGAAAAACTATAGCTGTAGTAGTTACTTAGACCTTAAATTGCCTTGTTGATTCATGAATATTGATGTTCGAAAATATATATTCTTTTGGTTTTCACATGAACTAGGTCAAGGAGCAGGTGAAGGGAAAAAGGCTCTGTACCATTGCAATTATTGTAATAAAGATATAACAGGAAAAATCCGGATTAAGTGTGCCATGTGCCCGGATTTTGACTTGTGTATAGAGTGCTTTTCCGTTGGAGCTGAGGTGACACCTCACAAAAGCAACCATCCTTACAGGGTTATGGTCAGTTACTGTTAATCTCCCATGTTTTTGTTTAATGCTTTCTTAATTTAAAGATTTTTATTAATGAGAAAGTTGTGTTATTTTTCCTGCAAAACTGCTGCTTGAGCTGTCTGACTGTCTCTGATAGATTACAGGATCACTCACTTAAGTTTCATTGGAGTTTTCTTCTAAAAATGTTTTGTTACCTTGTGTAAAATATGATTTAGATTTGTGGGAGTTTATCTTTAAATGAATGTCCCAAGCTGTTAAGAAAATTGTGTTATGTGATTCTATTTTGACAGGATAATTTGTCTTTCCCTCTTATTTGCCCAGACTGGAATGCAGATGATGAAATTTTGCTTCTAGAGGTAATTCAAATTTATTTCCTAGGTGTAATGATGACCAGTTGTTTGAAACTGGAAAACCTGTGTTCCTGGAATATATCTCTTATTTGTATCTGATCTTTGAGCAAATTTTTTTTATTATTTATTTTAGGGAATCGAAATGTATGGCTTGGGAAACTGGACAGAAGTCGCTGAGCACGTTGGAACCAAAAACAAAGAGTCATGCATCGAACACTATAAGAACATATACTTGAGCTCCCCATTCTTTCCTGTTCCGGTATGATGGGGCATCAAATGAAGATTCAATGAATGTTTTTTATTATTTTCATAGTGGTATTTTATATCCTGGTCTGTCTTATTTTCTAGGACATGTCTCATGTGGTTGGGAAAAACAGAAAAGAACTTCTTGCCATGGCAAAGGGGCAGGGTGAAGACAAGAAAGGTTTGTCAAGATCCATGAAAGCACATTCATTAATTTCTAATTTAGTGTCACTTGTATAGTATGTTTACCAGTTCTTTTAGAGGACATGAACTTGCTTCCTTCTACTTGACTTTGTATGTACAAATAATAATGCCTGGATGCTTGCAGCAGATTGTCTTAATATAAATGCACCGAATGACTCTGATTACTTTGATTATTTTGCATGATCGATATGTGGTTTCTGATTATTTTGCATGGTTGATAGGCTTTTTGTGTTTTAGTGACATTTTCATATCTATTGGTCACCTGTGATTGGCACAGGAATTTCCATGGGGGATCTTAGTTTAAAGGCAGAATCTCCCTTCTCTCCATCTAGAGCCAAGTAAGACTGTCATTTTTATATGCTTCATCTCTCTTCTTTATATTATATTCTCTAATGTCTATTTGTTCATTCAGGGTTGAAGATTCACATAAAGCGGGCACTGCTAATCGTTTGTCTTCCAATTTGAATTCAGGTAAAGCAAAATAAGTTTAGAGCTGATTAGTTAACCATGCATCGACTTACCCATTTTCATATTCTTTGGATCCCCTATCTTGTTTATTTATGGCAGAGCTAGATTCTGGTCCCTCGGGTAACACACACTCTGCAGCTGGTGCTAACCAAAAGGCATCTAATGTGACGAGGGGAAAAGGTGGTCCTGGAGTCATTAAAATGGAAGGTATGCATCTTTATGTTTGGTTCTTAGCCCTCATTGACTTTTAATAAATTTTGTCCTTTTGAATTTCACTTCATCGAAAAACTTAAAAACCAACCTGTTGGAATAACACCTTTTACTTTTATTCGTATAAAAGAAAGAGAGGTGAAAGACTTTTGTGTGTTGCATATTTTTCAACCATAACAATAACTTATATGTGATGAAATGAAGCAGTTCTTCCATTACTAGTATAACTAAAACTAAGATTTTCACGTAGTTTAATTTTCTATCATGTATGTTCTTTGAGGAGATTAATGACACTCTGATGTATTAAATTTCCTAGTCTCTATCATTGACAGATTCTCAGATAGACAGAGATTTTGGAGGAAAGAAGCCAACTTCCTCAGGAAATGAAGGTCCTTCTTTAGTAGAATTGAGTGGTTACAATGCTAAAAGACAAGAATTTGATCCTGAATATGATAATGATGCTGAACAACTACTTGCTGAAATGGAATTTAAGGATACTGACTCTGAGGAAGAGCGAGAGTTGAAATTACGTGTATTGCGTTTATATTCAAAGAGGTAAATAACCAATTTAATGATTTTTTGTTTTTTTAATCATTTAAGGTCAACTATTATTTTATTAATGTGATAATGAGCATATTCGATATGACGAAACACTTATTTTAAGAATAATATCATAATTGAAGCGTGACAAATATATATTTAAAAATGTATAAAAATGCTTAAAATGCAATAAATGTATGACTGTAATTGGACCAGTACAAATTAAACTCACATTTCTTAGACATGATCAAATAAAGAGTTATAAATCATTATGATCACAAAAGCTTTGGTGCTTCATATGCTTTGATACTTCATTGATACGAATTGGTGATGCATCCTAGAGTATCCTATAGAGATTTGTAAAACAAATTGAAACATCAGAGCATCAAAGTCTGGATGTATTGACAGTAAGAATTTTTTATTCGATAATTGTTGCAGGCTTGATGAAAGAAAGCGGAGGAAGGATTTCATACTCGAAAGAAATTTGTTATACCCAAATCCATTGGAGAAGGATTTAACAGCCGAGGAGAAGGCAATGTGTCGAAAATATGATATATTCATGCGCTTTCATTCTAAGGAAGATCACGATGAATTACTTAGAACAATGCTCTTTGAGCATAGAAGTTGGAAAAAAATTCAAGAGCTTAAGGTTTGAAACATGACATTAAATTACTATTTAACATTCACTTTTATTGTTCTTTCTTTTGCTTTTTGTCCCTTGGTATGACATATGTGGAGAATAGAAAATTTTTCATCCTAATTAAGCACTTAGATTGCTGTAGTGAAATTGATATTCTGTTAGATTCTAACTCTCACTTTTGATATACTGCAGGAAGCCCGGTTAGCCGGCTGCCGTAATTCAGCTGATGCTGAAAAATATATCTCATTGAAGAGAAAGAGGGAAGCTGAAGAAAATGCTCGAAGGACAAGGACAAAAGAAAGTGCTCAGGTTGGGCCGAGCAATCAGGGAATTCCAAATGCATTGACTTCTCCAGATTCAGCTGGTAAGGATCTGAGTGCAAGACCTGCAGGGCCAGCTACTTCTAGTTCTGTCAACGAGATGGATGCCATAGGATACAATGGAGCAGATTTACTTTCTGAAGCGGTAAGCTTCTGGAATTGACCTGATATAAACTGTAATAGTTATCTAAGTTTATTTATATTTTTCTATGCTTATTATAAATGGTTTTGGCCAATTTTTCTTTATTAATATATATCCAGTTAATTAATTTTCTGAGGTCTGTTTTGTATGTTAGGAGAAACGTTTGTGCTGTGAGCTAAGATTGTCTCCAGCCACGTATCTAAAAATGCAAGAGCAACTGTCACTGCAAATACTTGCTGGCACCGTCTCTGCAAAATCCGATGCTCATCAATTGTTCAAGTTGGATGCCATGAAAGTTGACAGGGTGTATGATATGCTTATTAAAAAGGGGATCGGTTTACCCTGAGACCTATTTTGCTTCCTATCTGTAACTTGGAAATAGATTATTCTCTTCTAGCCTCCCATAATTGGAAGTTAGCTTGTATAACAGGATCATAGAAATTTTGCAGTGCTGTATTATGTTTTATGTACTAGATTTATTAATATAAATAATTTTATTATTTTATCTTTCTGATTTTCAAACTGATTTTTTAAAATTCAATAACTGTCTTTAAAAGAAAATTACCTACTTATAATAATATTTTAAAAACTATTCATTTCATACTTACTTTCTATTTTTTTTATTTGTTTTATAAATTTAAGGTTAAACCCTTTTAGTTGTCCCTATTTATGTAGAGTTTTTCCAGTTCAATTTCCGTTCTTTTAAAATTTTCAATTTGAGTCCTAAATAGAGTTTTTCAATTAAGTTTTGCTGAGGTTAGAAGTTGATGTGGCAGATTTTTTAAACCTGGCATTCAGAGAGCTTACGTGTAATTTAAAAACATTTTAACATTTTGATTAAAAAAAAAAGTTATTTTCCATCCATTTCAGTCAAGTCATCTTCCATCCAGAACTAGAGAACCCAATCGTGCAGAACTACCATCATCTTCCTCGTGCACCATCAACCTGTAATCAAGTAACCATAAAATCAAAATAGTGACTCTGCCATGTTTACTTTAATTCATCTCCTTCAATCCAGCACCACGAAGGCACTTTAATTCATTTCCTTCCATCCAGCACCATGAAGGCAAATTGCCACCATGACCAACGTAACAGTGCTCAAGCTCTTCACACCCAATCGAACTCATCATCATCTATTTTCTTCTTCATTAAACCATTTGAAACCTGTAAAAAGAAAACAGAATCACAAATCTGAAAATCCCCAAATTAGTCACCAACCTTAAATCACGCCAGACACAAATTGAACTATTTGAAAACCAGTTTTTCGATTAATTACCTTAAGGTTTAGGAAACCTTAGTAGTTTAATTCTCTTGGACCTCTCTTAGGACACTCTCACAGGGGAACTACCACATGCAATAGCCTCTTTGTGTCTCTATTCGCTTAACCTAAATGACAACCTTCTCGGGGGAAATTCCTGAAATTTTAGCTTTAAATTTGCATCAGCTGAAACTCTTCAACAACAGCTTCACTGGGAAACTTCCACAAGATCTGGGACAAAACTCAGACATACAAGATCGCTTCTCCTCCAACCCTCCGCCAACCTCAACAACCGCTTTCTCCCCTGTCCTGACCACATCTCCACCGGCGCCGTTTTGATCTGCGACGAGGACGTGGAGGTGGACTCAAAGTCGTTGGAATTCGCGTTCCGTCGGCATGGCTTGCGCGGGGAATCGTGGACGCGGTGCGGAACTTTGAAGATGTGTTGATGAACTTGGTGGTGGCAGAGGAGGCACGGGTGGGTCCATTGCTGGTGGGGGCGAAGAGAGTGGGGGATTACGGGGACGCAAGGAACGAGGGGGAGGAAGGGGTGAGGGTGGGGTTGAGAAGTAGAAAAGGGGAGCACAGGAAGAGAAGAGGGTGGTGCATTGAGGTTACTTGATTAAAATGTTTCTTGATTGTAGAGTCACTATTTTGATTTTGTTTTCCAAGTTAATGGTGCACGAGGAAGATGATGGTAGTTCTGCGTGTTTGGGTTGTTCATGATGATGCTTGACTGAAATGGATGGAAGATGGAAGATAACTTTTTTTAAATTTTTTAATCAAAATGTTAAAATATTTTTAAATTACACGTAAAACTCTCTAAATGCCAGGTTTAAAAAATCTGCCACGTCAACTTCTAACCTCAGTAAAACTTAACTCCGTTAAGTCAAATTTAACGGCAATGACCCAATTGATCCAAATTAGCACTATTTAGGACTTAATTAGAAAATTTAAAAGAACGGGAATTGAACTGGGAAAACTCTACATAAATAGGAACAACTAAAGAGTTTTAACCTAAATTTAATGATAAAATTAATTTTTATCTTTTTATTATTATGATATAAAAGTATATAGTGCATGTATTGTTACTAGTTTTAAGTAAAAAGTTCATATTTTATTTTATTTTCTTAGAGAAAGAATTAACGATAAAATTAGTTTGCTTAGCTTTAAAAATAATGAAATGCGATTAGATATTTTTCAAACGGCAAAAATAGAAACATATATGACGAAATCGAAGCCTGTTGTTCAATTATTATTATTTTTGTTTGGTAACAACTATAATCAATACTGATTGAATGTTTCCATTTGTCTAACTAATACCCACTCACAAGGGTAACTTGTCACAATAAAAGTTGTCTAATTATTAGGAGTTTCAATTAAGTTAACTTGTAACATTTAAGAATTTGTATAATTCTAAATGTGACCTAATTATTATTCTTTACCAGATGATGAACCACAATAGCATGTGATTATTTTACAAAGTGTATCTTTATTGGGAAAACAAAAATTTTAAAAAACAATAAAACAGCACTTGATTATTTTACCAATAATGATGTGAAACAACAAAGTAATTCTAAAACGAAATTTCTTCCCTTCTAATAAATCAATTTAAAAGTCAACTGAGTTCCGTAGTAGTTGGAGTAGAACCAATCTAAGGAAATTCTACTTACATCTATTTCCTCCATTTACCAGAAAAAAACGGGACCTTACTTAAGAAATCAAATCAGATACTTCTTGAACGATAATTTAGATATAGAAGAATCTCGACATGGCAGATTTTGTAATTCTGTAATCTTTTAAGATTCATGGTCAAATGCCAAAACTACTGAATATCATTAGGGGTGGGCAAACTGCACTATCTGTACTGTATTATAACTAAACTATAATTAACTATATAATAATTCAAAGAAACTGAATTGAACTAAAAAGTAATTAAAAAAAACTGATCTGAACTTAATTTTAGTGCACTTAGTGCAGTACAATCCAGTAAACTGCTTAAGTTCAAAGCCACACTTTTCATCACGCGCAATGCCTTCCTGGACTGTCCTCCTCTGGATCCTCTCCTGTTTCCGTGTCACGTGGTCTCCCAGCGCCTCCCCTTCTCCGACCACCTCCTCCTCCCCCGCCGTGCCTACCGCCCTACGCTCCTCGCCGTCTCCCTACGCTCCTCGCTGCCAAAACCATCTTCGTCACTGACAACTCCCCTGCCAACTTCTCCCTCGACCACACCCCCTTCACCCACCCCGACCTCTTCTTCACCCTCTCCCCTCGCCAGCAACTCCATCGACTCCTTCTGGAACTCAGGTGCGTCCTCCTCCGGCTCCCGTCTCAACGACATCGTTTTGCTCCCCCTCTTCTCTTTCGTTCTTCCACTGCTACCATGCCAAGGTTTTTCAATCTCTTTTGAAAGGGAAAGGGAAAAACGTGGGTTTGCAGATTTGCTTCTCTTTCCAACGAGAAATGTTCTCAGAACCCGAGTCTTCAACAACAATGACGGCAGCAGGAAATTGTGATGGAAAAAGGAAATAAAAAAACCTACGATTAGAAAAAGAAATAGGAAACTGAAACCATAGTTAACTGTACTCAAAATGAAATAGTTCAATATTTTTAAACTGAACTGTTAACCAGTATAATTAGTTTTTAGTAAAAGTAGTTTTAAGTTTTTTAAGTTTAAAACAATACAGATAAACTATAATTTAAGTTTCTTAACTTAACTGTGCCCAGCCCTAAATATCATTACAAACTTTACTCATGGGCTAACTCTATAATATGCGGTTTGAACTGATATGTGCAGTTGCGCATCTACCAGCCACATGACCTAAATATGGAGCCTATAGAAGTTGATCTCATGAGTCCAAAAACATAAGCTATAATGCTATACACTACAATTATCCTTAAGTCAGATCCTTGAACATCATTATCCTCTGCATATGTAACTACCTCAGGGCTTCATATGGTTTATATACAAGCTCATTCCACCTTCAGGTAAAATCAGGAGAGAAAAAAATTCCCCATTTAGCTTCTATAATATATTCATTATGCAACTTGTATTGATTCTGCTGCATCAAGTTTTGGTTCACAACAATCAAAATTTTCCTCACTGGCCTCCCCGTTGTCAACATCATCACCATTGACATTATCATCATCCTCAGTGTCATCATCACTACAAGAGCTATTAGCGTTGTGTTCATTTAAGGTCAGAAGTGTCTTCACAGCCTTGTCAGCTTCATCATCACAGCCACCACCAGAGTTATCCTTGTCCTCATGAATGGCATAGAGTGGCTCCCTCAGAGTTATTCCCTTCATAATTTCCAGATCAACAGGGATTTCCAAACCAGACGATTCTGGTTCAACCTTCTTAGCAAGTTCAACTTTGGGAATTGATGATGATTTACTTTCTAAAGCAGAGCAATCAGACATGGATCCATCCACCACTGCAGAATTAGCTGACATCCCGATGCTGGACCTGACATTTGAAGTTAAATAAGTGCAAATGTCAGGCTTTCCTCGTATATCAATCCATCTGTTATTGATCCAATCTCGGGAAATGCGAATGTTCTTCTGCTCGACCTTTAGGAACCTCTCTTCACCTAATGAGAAAGTCATATTTACCAATTGTCAGACATAAAACCCGAACAAAACATGATTCACAAACTCACGGAGTCCATGGGCTAGTGAACTACATCACAATAATTAAAGAAAAAAAATGTATCCTACCAGGGGTGTAAACTTGCAGGATTCCATCTCCGCTGACATTAACTGCAGTTATGACCCCTTCCCACCATCCATCACACGACCAGGCATCCACTGCTGCTCCAATCTCAAAAGTACGACTTGAATTGTATTCAGGAGGGCATGGCCGGACTGTTAAGCGGCCTAAACATCGCATACCCAATTTATCAGGAGCTGCCACTCTAGATGCAGGAACCCATTCCTAAAAGTGTTAACAACAGGCTGAGAACCATACTCTTCACTAGCTTCATGGATCAATAGAATTTTTTTTATATGATTGGACTTCTATGTCCAAAAATTACTACAATCAGTAGTTCAGCAATGCTGAGATAAGATAGATAGAAAGAATAAAGAAAAGAAAACACAAGCCATTGCATACCTCTAGTTTCTGTGCTCCGTCTATATCAAGCAAATCATCATACTGGACCTTCAGCAGCCTCGGAGACATGCTCAAGATTTTACATCTAAACCAGCATCCTCTAATGCCACTATCTTGACAAAGAACCTCTATCTTAGCACCGACCTGAAAAGGAAGTTTAGGCTTTGGTCCAATAACCTTAATACCTACTGTTTTTCTTGATAGTTTTAATTTTAAACTGGGATATTTCAGTCCACATTTTGTCATTTCATTGGTAGGAATAGAGACTTGCAGACCAGAAAAAGCCTTCCCAAATATGTGATCCTTAGAACATCTAATCCTCTTATTGCTGGACCTTAAAGGATCATCTTGAGTGAAGTTCTCATCATCATCTGTGTGTGACTTTTCAAACTTTGCCTTTCTCTTGGAGAGAATAGGACTATTTAAACAAGAAAGAACAGGCTGGCTACTATACCCACGCAACTTTGTAAGTGTGAAGGGCTTAAGCCTATTGTTTTTAAACTGCCTAAAGCACGTATGGATCTCGGATAAAGACGTATGAGGCACAGCAGCCAGGTATTTCTCATAATGCTTAGGAGTCAAAACAGTCGCAGGACCATTGACACACTCAGCACTGATCACCTGAACATGAGGTGTGATGAAAACCTCTCCCTCTTGCAGAATCAGCTGTGGAATCACCTGCTTAACTTCCTGACCATGATGAAACCAACGCACCTTCACCTTTTTTTGTCTCTTCTTGTCTTCATACATATCTTCCAAGTAACCAAGATAATGGTTTTCTTCTTCAGCCATAATATACACAAATGAATGAACCTAAAATTTACAAAAAATAGCTTCAGAATCATAAAAATTAAACAATTCCAAAAACAGAAAAAGTATATGGTACCAAGAAAGTGGGTTATAAGCACTTGGGGAAGCCACCCTCAAATGCTATCTGTCAAGGAGAACCTAAACACTTAAATACTCCATCAAACATCCCATTTTATTCGATGTGATCTTAAACACCCCATAATACCCAAGTCCTTATCACAGCACTACCCCTAAGAGCCAAAGTCTTCACTTTCACAATACATTACTTGATACCACTTTACTCAACTCCTTGTTGGTCTAAAACCTCCACAGGTTCCTTTCCCAGACACTGACAGCCAACTTTGTTACTGTTTGATAAGCACTCAAAGTCTTAGGAAACCCATCCTCAAAAGCCAGCTACTTGGGGAATAGGAGAGAACCAAACACTTAAATATCCCACCGAATATCACATACTACTTGATGTGAGACTTAGGCACCTCATAATACCAAGTCCCTATTAGCGAGGAAAAAAATTGAGATATAATGAAAAACAAAATAATTTTCTCACATTTATGGTTGTTCCATTCCTGCAAAACCCTGAGTAGTGCTTCAGCTGTTTAGCACAAAACCAAGTGCTGCCTGACCATTCAATATCCGAGGTTTGGAATTTTAGTTTCCTAGAAATCTGCAGTACAAGAAAAAATACATGGTTAATTAATCACATGAAGATAGAAGAGAAAATATAGAGATATGAATTTAATTAGTTGTCATTTCCTTACCATTTTATCAGGTAAAATCTTATTACTGAAATTAATTCCAGGCACTAAAATTTTGAGAGATTCATCAACTTGTGCAAATTCATCCAATTGTACACCTGTGACAGAAAGGTTATGGCTGCTTAAAATGTCTTCTTTCCACAACTACAGAAAAAACAGCTAAAAGAACTAGTGGATCAAATTGTAGAAAAATCAGGATAAGACAAACAACAAAAATATCCACTAGATTAGGGAAAGGAGATTCATCTCGAAAAACCAGTAATTAGTTTTGCAACAAAAGGGCATAAAGCATTTTATTTGGACTAAGGGATCACATAACCACATTAAGAGTGTTCAGATTGCCATTTAACGCTTGCTAAACAGACAATCACACTTTCCAGTGATGAAAACAGAGAAGTAAGGTTTTTTTCTCATTGATGAAAGTTACGTTGAAGGAAATCGTTAGAAAAACCCATCCTAAGATAGTGGCATCCAACTCAACTCAGTTGTAATGTTAGTTCATCTTTGGTTCCTTCTCACAAAATGTTCAAACTATTGGTCTTCAGAGTATTTATACCTACCTAAAATACTACATAAAGACATTCATCTTACTTTATAGAAACAACAAAAATAGTGAATTAGCTAGCGAGACATCAAGTAAAAAGAATTAAACCATAATTTTCTTCAATAGAAGGTTCCTGTCTTTTTTGGACCTCATAATAATAGTATTCTAAACAAATATGAAAAGGCATGGGATAGAATGAAATGTAAAGTTCATTAGCATCAATAGAAATTATTTATCCATGGAAAAGATGTTCTTAAAACTGATTCAAGAAAAGATTGAAATCAACAAACTACCCAACTCAATGCCATAATTGTCTTCATGGTAACATAAGACCAAAGAAAATTTACCAATTCCTCAATGGATACCTTATCAAATCTTTCTTGCCATGAAAAAATAACTACAGGCTAGGCTCACTTCCAAATTAAAAGAGAAATAATATAGGGTGTGAGAGGTCAAGATTTTAAGTACCACATTTAGTAGTTTATTCTTGTCAATGTGGAACTCACATTGCTACCCATTATGAAAACCAACATCCTCAACGATTTTCACTTTATCAATACTTACCCGACGACAGTCCTTTCCCTTTGATAACTTTACTCACATATCAACATTTGGTTTCACCTTAATACAGCCAAAGTTGCCCTACAATTTTGGGTTGGATCTCCTTATTTTCATAAGTTCTAGCTGGTACAATTAGAATCTTGTAGATATGGTAAAATCCAATATATATAGTAATTGTTAATATTAGGATCAATTAGATTCATTTTATATTTATGTTATTAGAGCCTAAAATAGGGTAAATAAATATTTTGTAATTATGTTTTTCCCCTATAAATTCAATAGCATTGTGGTCTAAACATACAGAACTCATTAAATGTCTTCTTGATTTCTCTCTTCTCAACATGGTTTAAAGTGCCTAACGAGAAAGGAACCCTAATTCATACTTTCCCCGTAGGCCAACTTCTAATAAATGTAAAAATTTTATAACCCATGTATGGTTTCTGGTTTTCTTCTTTTTTCAGTTGTGCTTCACTGTTCACCTCTTAAGACTTTCAGGAGAGTGTTTTCTGGTCGATAGTGCCACAACTGGCATTGCTTTGCAATGGCTCTCCGAGCATCTTTCTTTTGCTATCCAGTAATTTCCACACTCTCCAAGCATCTTTTTGCTCTTTGGTAGTCATTGTGTCCTTTGAGCAATTTTGTCCTCAGGCAGTTGGCGTGCCCTTTGACCAATTTTGGTCTTTGAAAACCATTGCATTCTCCGAGCAATTATTGCTCTACAATAGTCATTGTTCCCCGAGTTTTATTTGCACTCCTGCAATCACAGCATCCTCTTACCACTAATGTGACTCTATAATTGGAGTTGCCCTTTATTTGGCAACCACTAGCTGCCTCACTCACTGCCAACTGCCACCATGTGCCACAAGCTAATTGGCAAATCATCTTCACACACACTAAATTGATGTGCGAAGCTTTGTCATTATATACTTTGTCAGCTCCAACAACCACCTAGCTTTGTAACATGCTTGACTTATACATATGTTTCAACTTGAGAGGCAGTGCTAAAGATATGATTTTAAAGGACAAAGCATATTGAAGTTAATTGTAACTGTTAGAGAAAAAGTTATATCTGGGAAAATTCTGATGATCACCTAGCATATATATTCACCAAGGGGTCCTTGGATTAACTACATATGTGAAAAACTTGGTACATATGACCTATATGCTCCAACTTGAGGAGAGTGTTAGAATCCTATAAATATAGTAAATGATGATATTAGGGTATTAGCCTAAAATAGGGTAACAAAATATTCTGTAATTCCATTTTGTGGTCATAAACACTCATATTTTATCATACGCCTTCTTGGTTTCTCTCTTCTCTACAGGTTACTTCATTGAGAGTCAGGCCAAGATAAGGATTACTTATAGGCTATATTAAGGTGCAAACTGAATACTGATAAGACACTAATATTGTCAAATAGAAAAACCTACTATTTAGTAGTGTCAATAGAGTGAAAGTTGTTACGGATTTAAAGAGAGTGGCAATGTTAGGCACTCTACATTGAGTAGCATAAATTACTTGATGTAGTACTTCAGTCCTGAGACTCTTCCACCCAACAATGGTTTTTCTAGTTGGACTCCTCATTAAAGAGCACTTGTAGAGAGTCTAACCCAAAACACTAATCTATTAGGTGGAAGAGCCTCAAATGTGGATTAAGTAGTTTATACTACTCAATATGGAACGTCAAACAAAGGTCACCACTCTTCGAATTGAGTCATGTTACGCCTAAATGTTACTGGTGGAGCGGCTCAAATCACAATAGTCTACAACATTTGCTAATGCAATGTCAAATAAGGTACTAGAGATAGTTTCCCCCTTGACAAGTTTCCATTTCAAGCTCATATATAGAGGGAAACAATGGAAGATTAGGCAATTTGAAGTTGATCCATTTAAGGTTTTCCTTAGCTTCTTATACATCAGAACCCTCTACTGCACTTGTCTGCAAGTTTATAGCACCAAACACTATTCCTTGCTGCCACGCAGCACTTTCTAGCCAATTTTTTGGCATTGAGACTTTGTTCGCACTGGTTTACAAATATATTCCTCTTTCCTCATTAATTTTAGGCATTTTCGTCATTGTTGTAACCTGTCCTCTGCCATTTCAATCTTATTTCTACTTCTTTCTTATAGAGATTTCATATCGGTTAGATATATGATCAAATTATATACTATGTAAATGGGTACAAACCTCACCTTTCAAATTGATTATGTAGGATTCAGTTAGACCTAAACCCACTAGGTAAGATGGTACCAAAATCTATCCTAACCTGTCAGGTTTGAGATTTTCAGTATTAGACATGAAAGGATGTGCGAGAGATCCACATTGGCTGGAGATATAATTGAATTATTATAGTGCATAGGTGCATTCAAACCTCATTTTGCAACAATTTTTGTGAGATTAGGCTTAAGCCCTCTTTCAAGACTTTCTACTCAATTCTATCTTCAGTCTCTTTAAAAATGTTTAGGGTTTAGGTTTAAAAATGTTGAAGCAACAATGACTTATTAACTTTGGGTGATTTTTCTTTATTTTTCAACATATATACTACAGCAGTTATAAGTTGATGCCTGGTGTTTAGGTTCGAAATAGTGGTCATCCTGTTGTCCCTCAAGCTTTTTGGGGTTCACCACACCATGCTACTAGTTGGGATTGACTACTGAGGTATTATACAAGTAAACCAAGAATAAGTAGACCACAAGACTTGTATTAAGTTGTCATGTAATATATATATATATATATATATATATATATATATATATATATATATATATAGTATATGAGTGGTTTGTCAACCCTAGAACCCTAATTCTTTTATTATTATTAGCTATATCTTCTTCAGTCTATCAAAACTGAAAAGGCTGGTGCCTTTTCTGCCTTGCTTCATAATGGAAGCAAGCATTTCAAGCCAGAAGGCCAGATTAAGTCTCTAAACAATGTTTTTCCTAACCATAAGTGCACCTATAAAGAAATACCATAATGTATTAATACAATACCTAATATCTCATGTTTCAAGAAAGGAAAGAGAACAATTTTTCGATTGCTGCTGTATTGATTACATAAGCAAAACGACAGGCCACCAACCAGAATAACAAACCAATCACAGCTACTCTCACATTTATTCACTTAACATGGAAAAAATCAATGACAAATGCTAACATGGCGATAATTAGTCATCCTTAATAGCTAGCTAGGAAAAGTAGAATATAAATTCCATTAAATTTGCACTTAAGCAATCCAAATAAAATATTTGATGTGGTAGTGACACTATTTCAAAATAAACCACTTTACTCAATTTGAACAAATCATAAAAAATCTTTGATTTCCAAAATAAATTCACCTATTATTGTAAATCTTCAATAAGTCCAAAGACAACATCCCACAAATAAGGTGCATGTAAAATAACTTTTACGCAAGTGGTCATGCAGGGAAGAATAACAGGAGTTGACAAAATTCCTTGAAAAGATAAACTCACGGGAAGTGCATTTCCGTTATTAAACAGAACAAGTCTTTCTAAAGGAATACAGGACAAGCGGTTACAGCTGAAAAAATAATGAAAACCGAGTCTTATCCCATTAGGTGCCAATAAAAACCTCCATGTCAAAATTCCGTGAGCCAAAACCATTAAAAAAATACAGGACAAGCTGTTACAGCTGAAAAATTAATAAAAACCGAGTCTTATCCCATTAAGTGCCAATGTCAAAATTCCGTGAGCCGAAACCATGCACACAGTAACTTCAAGCACATGCATCTGCAATTAATATTTCACAAATACAAAATAACCCAAAGCAATAGAAAAATGTGATTGCATGCTGAAAACCTAACTACTGCATGTGAAGCCGACAATTCCACCAAAACAAACAAATGAGTCAGTTGACGACATAACCTATATAACTCAGCACAGACTTGATCAAATTCCTTTAATAGATAAACTCATAGGAAGGATAATTGTGCAGTCAATCAGAACAAGCCTTGTAGCTTTCCAGCATTAATATGAGACACCAGTCATTTTATAACCAACAACTAAAAACAACCAAGCTATTTCTTGATTAGTCAGAACAATTTTTGTTGCTTTCTAATGCTGGTGATACAAGAACCAGTTTATTACCGACTACAACTAACAAAAACCAAGCCATTATGCAATTAATCAGCACAATATAGCACAAGCTTTACCAAATTCCTTTAATAGATAAAATCATATGAAGCAAAGTGTGCGATTAATCGGAACCAGCCTTGTAGCTTTCTGGCATTGATACAAGATATTGATCAGTTCATAACAAACAATTAAAGACAACCAAGCTATTTCTTGAATAATGAGAACAAGTTTTGTCGCTTTCAGGTGTGGTAGTATAAGACACCAGTTTATTACCTACTAAAACTAACAACAACCAAGCTATCATGCAATTAATCAGTACAATATAGCACAGTCTTTACCAAATTCCTTTAATAGATAAACTCATACAAAGCAAAGTTGTGAGATTAATCAGAACAAGCCTTGTAGCTTTGCTGTGGCAGCAGTTTATAACTAACAACTAGAAACAGCCAAGATATTTCTTGATTAATCAGAACAAGTTTTGTAGCCTTCTGGTGTCCATACAATACACCAGTTTATGACCTACTAGAACTGACAACACCCAAGCCATCATGCAATTAATCAGCACAGGTCTTGTAGCTTTCAGGTGTTAGTGCATGACAACAGTTTACTACCAACAATCAAGCCTGCCATTAGGCTGGAAAGTTTTCAAACTGCAGTACCAGTTGATATTGCAGGAAATTATGAACAAATGCAGCTCCAATTGCAGTCCTGGTGATCCCAAAATCCTTATTGTTGTAGCTGAGATAACAAACCACCGTGACAAACCATTTTTTTCAAAACATTAGGGGGATAACAAAACATACAACCTTCCTGGTAAAATTCCAAGGCAAAAGACCATGCAAACAGTAGTAAGTAACATTCAGCACATGCATCCACAATGAACATTCCATCAAACCATACAAATCACCCATAGAACACTATAAGAGTCAAACTACCTGGATGGTGTGACCTATTCCTGGAGACCAAACAAGTAAGCCAGTCAACAACCTCTCGCCGTGCCCTCCACTTGCAGGCATTGATGGGCTGTGTGGATCCATAGGCCTGCAAGAAATGGTCAGGGACAACATACATCATGTGCCTCACACTCCTCTCCGTCCCCACAACCGCCAGCACCGAATTTCCGGACGCATCCTTCAGATAGAAGTGAATCACTCGGTTCCCACGCTCCTGGCATATCACCTGCTCCTCCCAGGCCACAAAAACATCCCCACCACCTACCTCCCCACCAGACATTCTCAAACCTACCACAGTTAGTTCCTCCACCAACGGCAAATTGTACAAGGAAAAACCCTAACACAAACCACCACCCCCTAAGTCAAACCATCTCACAGCACCCAAACCTGCAAAAATACAGCAATTCAAAAAAAAAAAAACCCCGCAAAGCAATAGGGATCAAGTTCTGGAGAGAGTGAAACATCACCGCCAGAATTGAAGTGAGAGAAAACCAAGTGAGAGGAGTCCTGAAAGTGAAGTCAAACAATGCCCAGCAAAAGGAGGGAAAGACTAGAAAAAACACAAATGTTAGAGCGCATTCAAGAGAGTGTGCAATAACTAGGAGTGTGAGGAAGTTTGTGTGTTTAGCTGTGTCTGTGACGAAGGTTTTGGTGGGTGGGGCCAGGTGGGTTCAATGGAGGGGTGACCGAGACGACCCAGATAACAAACAAAACAAAAACAAAACCAAGAAAAAAAAAACTTCAAACTCTTGGGGAGGGATTAGAGAGCATGGTTGGGTCCTCTTTAGTGGGAGAAAAAATGGGTAATAGAGCAGACAAAGAGAGAGACAGGGTTGAAGCTGCTCTGCTATTGCTGCTGCTACCAAGTGACCTTTCTCTTCTCTTCTTCTGTTTCTGTGCCATGTGGTGTGAATCAGTGGGTTGAGGAGAAGAGAAAGGAGAAAGAGAAGAACTGCGAGGGTATTATGGGAATTGTGCTTGTTTTTCCTGGAGGGATATTCGAGTGCTGCGACTACATTGTACTCACTGACACGTGGCTCTCTATTTGACTACCTTTTCTCCATCATGCCCATGTTGTTGCTTGTAGTTGTTGCTTGTAGTTGTGTCCTGTCCATACGACCGTTACTATAATAAATTTGGTTGTGTTTTCTCTTTGTCAAGTTTTCCATCTTAATTTTCTTTTTCTGTGTCTTTGTGATATTCTTAGGGAAGGTGGCTCCTACTCATACTGCACACAGGGTTGTAGTCACTTCCTTAAAGATTGTCTACAAAATAGGTTTACACTTGTAGAATGTCCCAACTTAAAAGTCAAAAATTAAGAAAATAATCATATATATATATATATAAATATGGAAATATTGTTTTTTGTGATAAAAAGTGGAAATCCTTTGACATATTGAAAGGTAACAATTCCCCTAATATAAAATAATATTGATTGGTAAAATTTATGATCATATTCATGTTTACATAAAAATGAATTTGAAAGGTTTAATACTATAGCAGCACATTATTTATTACTATCATCAGTGAGAGTTTATTGGAAATTAATTATAACTTTTTTTAGCTCTTATTTGATGGATATTTTTTATGACTTTGTAATTTTATATTTTTTAATCTGTAGCATATGTTTTATTTAAATTGTGTTTTTATATTAGAGTTGTATGATTGATTATTGAATCCCTTTATTTTTTTTCAAAATTTCTTAAATAGGTGAAGATAATATTGTTAAGATCAGTTTTGGAATTTAAAATTTTATTTTTAAAATTCAATTCAAAGAATTTATACTAAAACAACATTAAATGTGAGATTATTAAATGTATTAAAGTAGCATTAAAATAATATGCATTAACTTTTGTTTGAGATTTACAGTGAGAAATTCATACATTTCATTATTTAAGAATTTTTTATATGATTAGCGTGTAATACAAATACTTTAAAAGAAATATAGTATTTTTTATGTGTGAAAATGTTCAAAATATGATAGCAAAGTCTCAACATTTTAAATGAAATTTACACAGCTATATGACATTTATTGCAACTGAATTCAAACCTAAAAATAGATTCTCCTTAACCACTGTTTTTACCTACAAATAAATTAACTACTGTTTTAACTAAAAGATATTCATAAATATAGATATGTTATAATTTGCTTTTAATTGAAAAAAAAAAACTCACTCTACACGCCTTTTACTTTTTATTTATTTAAAGTCAAACTTGAAAATTAACATTAGTAGAAACATTATATTATAAAGATTAAGTTCTTTTGTAAACCATTACTGCATCCCTAATAAAAATTACTTATAATAGTTATTTATAAATGAAGATAAAATACTTTGAAATTAAAGAAAGTTATTAACAACTATCTAAAAATTTAAGTAACCATGAATATATGACTTATATTTAAATAGTGATTGAATTGCATCCAACTATTAAAAGCAATGTATTACATACTTTTAAGTTTATCATTTTCTTTTCTAGACTTCTTCGTTATTATTTTGATTTTAAAATATATACACATTTTTATATTTTGAAAATAAATAATTACTTTTCTCCAATTTTAAGTAAAAATAATATCAATATTTATTGTATTTTCATTTTGCTTAAAAATTAATAAAAAGGTACGTGTAATTACATCTCTGTCCACCTTTTTATGATAGGAATAAAAAAATTGAGTCCAAAAGAATAAAATTACAAAGAAAAAACATGAGATTAAAAATTAAAAGTTTTAAAATAAAAGTAAATGCTTTTTAAGTGTAGAAAAGTTATATTTATTTTTTGTAGAGTATTTTTTTAGAACACTTAACTACAAACATGATTGTTTTTAGTTGGGGTTATATTTAGTGTTTATGAGAGTTTTATCCCTTAGTAAAGGGCGTTTTTAGTGACTTGTTATTTTTCTAAAAAGAGTCCGTGTAATTAATAAGTTACTTTGAGATTTTTAACAATCTGTATAATAACTTACGCTATCATTTTAAATTATAAATAAATAAACATTTTTGTTATTTTTTATTTATATTTATTCTTTATTAAAATAACAAATATTAAGTTAATAAATATAATTATATCTTTTATTTTGTATTAATTATATTATATTAACTTTTTCTATAATATCATTTTTATATTATTATAAGATATTTAGTAGATATAACATCTCAATTTAATCCCAATTTAATAGTAAAAACTATTAAACTTGAAATTTTATAAATGATAATTAATAGTAAATAATTTTAATTATATATAATATCAAAGTAATACCATATTAACATATTACATATATAAGGAAACTATTTAACTATAAATACATATTCCCATAAAATTGTACATGACAATCATGCACTCTTATCTTAAGGATCAAATTGAAGACTCATCAACGTTATGATATACATCAATTCTTGCATCATTCTCTGTCCACATCACAATGGTGATCATTGCGAGAAGAAGATACAATACAAGACAACCAGAAAGATAAACTAACTAAAAAAGAGAAATAGATAAATACCAAGTACCTAAAATCCACTTAATCATCACATTTAGATATAAAAGCAACCATTCATAATAAATTCACACATACAATTAAATTTGTCTAAACTCAATTTATCTAATTATGTGTATTTGAGTCAGACTTGTAAAATCATGCACTTATGGTAGTATATACCGCTCTACTAAACTATCATATAAAAGGTTAATTTTGGTCATGGTCATAAAAACCTTGAAACTGTCCTTATGACAAGTGTCGATGGTCCAATGCAATCAATTTTTGCAACATGTATATTGGGTAATTTGTAGTACAAGTGTGTATCCACAAATATCTTGTAGTATACATAATGTTTGAACTAGTTTAACTTAATAAAACAATGTTTGAGTTGTGTAAAGATAGATTGATACATAAAGATGTTGATTTAATGTAACAAAAAAGTGTTAAAACAATTTTGAGTAAAAGGTTGGTTTCAATATGATAAAGACGTGTTGAAGCTAAATTTAACCATTTTGTCCTTCCCTTGTCGTGATCCAATCATTATTTACAAAGATACAATTATCCATGTACTGGAAGTTCTCTTTAAATGTAACTCTATGTTCATTCTTAACACTTATAGTATAATATTATCAAACTTGAGTATAATTCCTCAGTGACTGCTTGAATGAATCACTTGCATTAAGATTGTGATTCTATAGTCAATTAGAGCCTTATATATATTTATAAAAGTAAAAGAAGATTTAGTTGAACCACAAATTGGAACCAATTTTCACTTAATCTCAAGCTAATGAAATAAAATTGATAACTTTTTGGCAAGTATACCAAATCGTTCAAAGTAATATATAGTGAGTTCAGAGTATCGTTCTCCCAAAGGACTTGTGCAACACATGACAATTCTTCCTTTTATAACTCAATTAGACATCAAAATGCACAAAACAACACAAGAAACTCTTTTAGGTATTTTATCAGACAGTTGGTGTGCAAGGAATTTATATTTAAAAGAAACTTTGTTGGAATTAGGTTTCATGAATCATATGAATATAAAACTCTGTTCAATATTTCATTATTTCATTCAAACATTCACATCAAGACATACTAGTCCTAATCCCTTAGCAACTAGTTCTAAATTAATATATCAAAATGCTAATCCTTAGTCAATTTAACATATAATTTGCATTAAGTCTGATGTTAAGAATGACCAAGTTATTGAGTCTATCCCTAGATCTCAGATCACTTAGGTGCTCTATCTATGTCCATGTTCAAAGTTACTTTCTCGTAATCAGAAACATTCAAATAACATTATATTTCCATACAATGATAGTAAATTCAAGAAAGAAAATATGAATGAACAACGATATATTGAACAGGAAAATTACATCAGAGTGAGTTCATTACATCCAATTCCAACGAAAGAAAAATTTAACTAGTCCTAGTCATCTAGAACGTACACATTTGACGCAATCACTTGCGATAATGGTGTCTTGATAACTTGAAGTAGTCTCTGAAGTTTCTGAGATGTTTTCGTTTCTTTCCTCTTCCGGAACTTCTCTCCCGTTCTTTCTGTCCAATTCCCACTTTAAAAGCCAATTGAAAAAATAACTAATTCGCTAAGCGCACAACTCTTTATGCGCTAAGCGAATATTCAACTGCAGCATATCTTTAATTGTCCTTTATTCGCTCAGCGAGTTGTGCTGGTACGCTGAGCGAAAAAAACTCTATTTAGCTGAGCAATTTAATGTTGGCTTAGCGAGAAACATCTGATAACACTCCACTTTGATGTATAAATTCTTGTACAATTTATTACACACTTTCCTACTTCTAATTACAACTTTTCAATGAGGAAAACACATTATTTCATGAATAAATACAAATTTTGAGTTAATTAATAAGTCTGAAAACATGTATTTTTCATACTTATCAAAAATGAATAATCAGTTCATCCAACAATAAACATAAATTAATTCACAATCATGTATGTAATAAAAACATACTTTGATAACAATACTAGTACACTAGAGTTTCAAAGGTTTACATCTTAGCTTCAACACCAAAGAGACTTAGCTTCTCACAATGGATACAAACTTTGTAATGCTTTTGATAGTCGTGTCTCTTCTTCCTCTCTAAAGGTATATAATAAGTACAGAGAAAAATGTCTAAAAATCTCTTTAAAAATGTCTCTCAAAATCTCCCAAAAAGTCTGACTAAAACAAGGATACAACTCTAATTTTATAAACTATCTAGAGCAGTGCTCAATAGTGCACTTATGGCTTAACAATAGAGGTTTCCTTCCTATGTGAGTTTGGTTTTATGGTTCAACCTCATGCTCTAATGCTAGGCTCCTAAGATAACTTCTTTGAAAATGAGTCTTTATGGCTTAATCTTAGGTTTAGTGCTTGAGGTTTTGATAATGCTAAATTTTACCATATTTTAAGCATCATTTTAGTAGCAAAATCAACTCCTTTCTAACTTATAACTTGCTTAATCCTCTTGTTTTGTCTTGTTTTCTATATATTTGTGTTTTTGGCTACTTTGATGTACTTTCATCAATAATCCCTTATTTTGTAGCTAAAAATGAGCTTGGAAGACTCTCCAACAAACGATAGAACTGGACCAAGAAATTAACACGAAGAAATGCCATCAGCAGCGCAAGAACGCTCGTCCCAGGAGAGCGGACGCTCGCCCAGAAGGCAGAAGAGTGGACGCTCGTCCAGAGTGGAAGCACGAGCGGACGCTCGTCCAGGAGCTGGAGGACGTTCGTCCCACATTGAGGACGCTCGTCCAGTCAGGTGGCCGCTCGTCCAAGAGAGCGGACGTTCGTCCAGGAGGACGCTCGTCCAAAAGAGGTCGTTCGTCCCATGCAGAGGGCGCTCGTCCAGCCAGGCAGAAGTGGACGCTCGTCCAGCCAGGCAGAGGACGCTCGTCCAGAACGCTCGTCCAGCAAGGAGGACGCTCGGCCAGATTGAAGGACGTTCGTCCACTTTCAGCTTCCAGAGAGTTTCACGCCCGGGCGTGAGAAATGGGGCGCCCGGGCGCGACTTTTCGCCAGTTTTCAATATTTCCAGTGAGTCTCGCGCCCGGGCGTGAGAAAATGGGGCGCTCGGGCGCGACTTTTGCTGATGTGTCTATTTAACCCTAAAACGCGAAGGGGAAATGTCTTTGGTCATTTGGAGGCGCGATTTCACGGCTGGAGCTCATGGAGGGCGTGAGGAGCTTGTGGGAACATCTCCTCCTCTTCCTTTGGGTCTCCTTCTTCTTCCATCTTCCATGTTTGTAAGCTTAGGGTTCTCCATGGAAATGGAGAACCAAACCCATCTTTGTTGGGATTAGTTGTAGCCTTTGAATTCTTGTGTAATTGTTGAATGATTTGATTATATATATGCCTTTTCTATCAATTGCTAGTATTCTTGTTTCCAATCTTAAAGCTTGCATGTAATGGGAACGTTCATGACATGATTTTGGGGTTTTATGGATTATGGGAACGTAAGATGAAATCTTGAACTGAAATAAGAGTCCTTGTGGGTCATTGATTCTAGGAATGGAAGATGATTCACATGTTGTCTTAGATCCCAACTCTTTAATGCGGGTTTTGCTTGTTAGATTGCCAAGGAATTGGGGTTTGATAAGGAAAACCTAGGCTCTTTCACTTAAGGAATTAGGGTTAGAGTGTTTTAGTGGATTGACTTTAGTAAATTGATAGAGAGGAGATAAAATTGGTTATACACAAGAGTGCATTGGTGAAAACTAACCTTAGCAATGTCATTTCATACCATTTCTCGTCTTTTCCATTTCCAAGTGTCTTCAATACCAAAGTCCAACCTTGTAATTATGTATGAATTTACATTCCTGCACTTGTTCTGTATATTGATGTTATGTTATTGAGTCTATATGAGTTGTTAATCGCACAATTCTCTAGTATTACGAGTCTCTTGGGAAAACGATACCCGGTCTTACCGGTTTATTACTTGAACGATTCGGTGCACTTGCCGAAATCGAGCCCAACAAGTATTTTTTGAGTCAACAAGTTTTTAGCGCCGTTGCCAAGGATTTGGGGATTGAACCCGAGTCCTAGCAACGGCTAACAAGTTAAATTGGGCTTCAACAGGTTTCCTCTTCCAAAGAGTTTTTTCTATGACTCAACCTCAATTCTACCTCTCATCAGTTAAAGTTTCCACATAATTGCATGCATTTCGTCTAGTTTTATGTGTTTTTCCATTTTGACTCTCGTGATGTTGGAAACTGCAAAATAAATTGAATTTTGGTAAATTTAACATAACTAATTCAAAATAAGTGTTAAATTCATCTCAAAATTAACTCAATTTAGACACTTATTAACAAGACCTTCTGTCACTCTCACCATCTAACCATACTCCTCTACATGAGTATGAATAGTCAGTCATGATAGCTTCATAAAATGAAACAATTATCGTCTCAAGTCACACCCTAGTGAAACACACATTCAATGAGATTTCCTCCCTAAAAATGCACTACAACTCATCCTTTCATACCTTTTGTTTCACTTTACAAACCAAATACAATATTAAGATCACACTTGGTATCATAAAATCAGAGAAAACAATCACTCAAAGATGCATAACAAATGACACCCAATGATAAGTGCTCACTTTATCTATAATTCACATGCATTTTTGCATTTATTTTGTTGATTTTATTACATAATTTAGATTTTCCTCGTGATATTTAAAGAATTTAGCAAAAACATAAGGATATAAACATGTGTGGTAAAACTAATGTACTTTCGATGAATTTCTAAAGAATTAGAAGAAACATAACATAATAGCTTAAGCATCAAAATAACAGCTTGAGCACTCAAAGGCAGTTTCTAAAAGATACAAAATTTGTTTCCACAGCTCAAGCAGAGAAGATGGTGTATGAGTCACGTGAGCAAACCTTTACCATAAAGCAACCTCAAACACCAAGTTTTGGAGCTCAACTATGGAAGAAACCCACCATTGAAAAAGCTTTGTGCTTGAACAATAAGAACAAAGTCTAAGCTACAAGGAAACCCTCCATGAAATAAAAGCTCACAAGATTGGCCATCATGTTTGGAGCTGTAATCAACTTCCACTTTTCAATAAATTAAGGGCAAACCCCTTACTATACAATCCAAAATTCCATATCCAAATTCTTAGTCTCTCTCCAAACTCTCTTTGCAGTTTGTAATATTTTCTTAGGATTTAGAAGAAATACGAGGAATAAACAATAACTCCTAGGATTAAATGTTATGATCATTATGAGTTACTGAACTTCCTAGTGTTGTAATTGGATGTAGCTCTCTAAAATTATGCATTAGTACCATTTTAGTGTTTTATTCAAGTATTCTTTCACATGTTAGTGATTTAATTCATTTTTTACGTCTGATGAACAAATCAATCATTTTAAGTTAGGCAAAAGCTAATTCATCTTATAGATCCAATTGAAGCATATAAAGTTATTGCTCTCGAAATGGGATGTCATCACCTATCAATATTAGAAATGCGTCCAGCGGTAGTGCTCAAGAGACCTGACACTCAAGGATAAAACCTTTGGAACACCTCTAGATGATTTTTAAAGACAAATGTCTAACGGTATAAGGTGATGCTTAGCGACATAAAGCCAGTAACTAACTTTGGTTTCACCCAACGAAACACGTACTCACCCAACAATAACTAACTCATGAAGTCACTGTTAAAGTAGCATCCGACGACATCATACGCCCAACACCTTAGATCGAAATTGCTCCAAACCTTGAAATTTGAGTTAATTTTTTTAATTAAAAAAAAAAAAGTATCAAGTACATTAATATGTCCTCTAATGAAAATTATGTAAGACCCATGAAAAATATTTATAGTAGTAAATTTTAGCATTTTATTAGTAATAATAATTTTAGTGGATAGAAAAATGTAAATTTTGAATATAAAATTATAGTAATTTTAGAAGGAGAGGTTCAAATTTTTGGTAACTTATTTAGTAAATTTTTTAAATTGAATAGTAAAAAGTGAATAGTAAATAGTAAAAAGTGAATAGTAAATAGTAAAAAGTGAATAGTAAAAATAAATTTTTAGCATGAGGATTTCTTAGCATGGAAGAAAGTAGTAGGTAGAAATTAGGATCAGATTTGGTGAGAAAATGATTGAAATATTATTTTTAAATAATATTAAAATAATAAATAATATTAAAATATTAATGAATAGTAATTTTTTTTTTATAAATAGCCATAGGAGGGAAGGGTATTTTGCACCAAGAAAAGAGGAATCAAGTGAGAGCTTGAGAAATAGAGAAGAAAGAGTTAGGGAGAAATTTTTAGTTGCAAGAAGAGTAGAGGTTCTGAAGGGTTTCGGGGGAAACAAATTCGGAGCAGGAGATTAAGTCTGGAATAGAGGTAGGGGAGCTAACTTTTCTAAGCTTTTATATTATGATTTAGTACTGTTTTATTACTATTCATGTCTTGAAATTATGTATGAATATTGTTAATGCTTACTTATGTTTATCTATATTGATATTCGGTATAAATATTATATGCTGTTGTTTTGAATCTGTTAATAAGAAATTTGTTAAAAACTAGTTGAGGAACACTTTGGCTAAGGAAAGACTTGGTACTTAAGTTGTCCATTGTGACGCACCTCTCTTTCCTGGAAGTCTACTCGACAAGTTTTTAACTTAAATCTTGTGTACAGATTATGTACTGTTAAATTATCATGTAATATATCTTGTTGGAATATATTCAGTTTGTATGATTTCTGAAATGATTGAAGTTTATTTGATTTGAATTTATGCATCTACACATGTATGAGTATTACGGGGAAATGTCGTAAGGGTATAATATGAGTCGAGGAATGTGAGTATGGTATGAGTCTCGCGGAGAGATTCTGTAATGTCAGGGTATGTGTATGAGGATTAGGGGTAGATTTCGTAATGGTATAATATGAGTTGAGGAATATGAGTATGGCATGAGTCTCGTGGAGAGATTCAGTAATATTATAGTATTTGTGTATATGTTGATGTTGAGGGTCCCGTAGTTGGAGGTTATCCTGATACTCTAATAATCATCTAGTCTCAAGTAGAGAGGGATGAATTATGTGGTGAGAGGAGCAGGAGGTCCTGGTCTATGTGCCGGTTTTGGACATAGTGAGGGGACTAACCTTGTGAATGGTATGAAGTATTTTGGAAGTGTATTTGTAAGAAGAAGTAGAAGTCATTCCAAGTGCATAACCTCCCGTGACCACTCATCAACGTATCATCCGGATGAGTGTCTATTGGGTATTGTGGTGTCTATTGGGTATTGTGAGACGAGTGTCTAATAGGGATTGTGGTATGAGGGTGTCGAACATAATTATTATATGATGTTTATATCAAGGTAATTATACATGTTTTAAATGATTTGTTGCATGTTAGCTCACCCTACTTGTTTGTGTTTGTTTTGTGTTTGGGTATGTGCGATGATCGTATAATTCGTTATACGGGAGCAGATGAAGGAATGTCGTCTGATCCAATGCCAATGAAGGGAGAGACAGAAGAATAAGTTAGAAGAATTCGAATTATATTTATGAGATTATAGTTGAAATCTGAGTTTAAAACATGTGTAGACATATATTAATTATGAATTTATAAGTGTGAGATTACGGGATATTACCGTAAATGTAATGTTACAATATATAAATTATGAATTATCTGGCGTGAGATATTGGGATGTTACAAATTAAAAAGCTAATTTGAAAGTTGTTAGAAACTATGAAATTCAAGCCCTATTTCTATATTTACATAAAAATAATATAATTATAATACTTTAAATGATAAACATTAAAAAAAAATTCAAGTTCAAATGCATATATCAGGGTTTATTTGAATACATTCATCTATAAATATTTATAAAATAATAAACAATACGTAATATTTTTTTGTAAACTACAAGCAATTATAACTAATTTATACATGAATTAAAAATTATAATAATTAATATAAAAAAATTTATAAACCAGCTTCCATATAAATTAGTTTTAAGTTTTGAAAAACATAGTGTAATTTTCCATTTGATGAAATTTAGGAAGGAAAGTATCCAAACATGGCATAGATGTGTAGTTGAGTTTTGAAGAAATGGAAGGAAAAGAAAAGAAAGAAGAAGAAGGTGGGTTCCACAGGGTTATTGAGAAGGAAGGGAGAGAAAGAAGATAAGGTTTGGTGAATTGTAGGTTGCAATAGTATGGTTGCTGTCAACAACACCTTCATTTTCATCCACAAAACCTTAGTGGGATATACCACAATTTTAATGGGACACTGTCACAGCATAAAAACATGAAAAACCTTCAAAATCACTTCTTATGATCTTCAACATCACATGCATCTACAAAAAATTCCTTCACTTTTTGATTCTACTGTTCCGGTCTGGCACTGGAAAAATGAGCATGAGGTTTGTGATTTCTTAAGGCTCAGTTACGGAAGATCAAATGATATGAAGAGTTTTGAGTTGGTTAACTGCTATTCTCAACTGCAGTTGTTCTTTAGGATACTAGTTGGAACATGTTTGTTATTATCTTAGTTTTTCACCCTTAGTATCAAATGTGAGACTGTTGGAACATTTTGTTGTTGTTATCTTTATTAGTTCTTCATCCTCGGAATGAAATGTTAATTGTACATAAATTGATACAGTGAAGTTCAGAATTTCAGAAATTCGAAAGACAAAATTGAAAATGAGTAATGCCATAGAAGTAAAAGAATAAAATAAATAATAAAATTATTGTACAAAATTGTTACTGATGTAAATTCTTCCCTGCTTTGAAAGTGATCTTTTGAATAAGATAGAGGGAAGATACCGAGATAAAAATGATCTGGATAATATATACTTGTGTGTGAGTGAATATATTATATATGATTTTTATTTCTAATAGGTAGAATAGTTTATGATATAATATTATTACATATTTTACAAACAAAATTTTGGATTGCCAAACGCAAATGAACATAGTAAATTAGGTCCATCTTGGCGTATAATTATATCATACCCTTAAAAACCTATTGGACTATTTTAGATTGAGCATCCAAAAGTTTATCATGCACTTCCATAATATCAAAAATACATTCAAAGCCGGTTAAAAAATTTACTTAACCAGCGAATTACAGTTAAGAAATTTACTTAACCAATTTCGAATGCCGATTAAATTTTTTTTTTTACTTTTTTTTTTATATTTTTTTTTGTTTTTATTTAATAATAATAATAATAATAAATATATTAAAAGTTTAATATTTTAAATTAAAAAACTAAATTTAAAAATTATTTATTTAAATTTTATAATTAAAAATTATTTTTTTAATATAATAAATATTTAATTAATTTAAAAACCAAAAACTTAAAAAAAATATGTTAATCGTGTTTGGAAATACGGTTAACCTATTCAATTTCAAAAATGTTGGCCGTGTTTCCAATTACGGTTTTTAATTTTTTTTTAATTTTGTAATATTTTTTTATAATTTTTGATAAATGAATAATATTTTAATTTAAAAGTTTAAATTTTATTTTATAACTTTTTAATATATATTATTATTTATTATGATTATTAAATAAAAAATAAACTAAAATAATTTGAAAAAAATCTTGAAAGTTGTTTAAAGTTTTTTCTAAGTTTTTTTTAAGTTAATTAAATATTTATTATATTAAAAAAATAGTTTTTAATTATAAAATTTAAATAAATAATTTTTAAATTTAGTTTTTCAATTTAAAATATTAAATTTTTAATATTTTTAATGTTTTTTTTATTATTATTATTAATAAATAAAAACAAAAAAAAAATATAAACAAAAAGAAAAGTAAAAAAAACCTTAATCGACGTTCAAAAATCGATTAATCAGTTTTCGAATGCCGAAGGGTATTTTTGATATTATGAAGGTAAAGATGAACTTGAGGTGCAGGCAACTGCTGTTTTAGATATTATGGAAATTTTCAAATACACCACTGTTATTTCCTCCACCTCATTTTTTTTTCTTGCACCCCTAAAATCTTTAATCTCTATTCTACCCCTCAATAAAATAATATTAAAAATCCTAACTATTCTTTTTTTTTGCTTTCAAAATGAATTTTCATATTAAAAAATGTTTTTCAAAACCATCTATCTAAAATGTATTTTTTCATACTTTTTGGGTTGACTATTTCGAAAGACATTTTTTAAATTTGAAAATATTTTTCCAGTAAGCCTATCCGGAGATTATAAAATATAAGGAAATGTACGAATTTTTATTATAATTTTAATAAGGGATATTTTGGGGTTTACAACTTTTATGGGTTGCAGGAAAAAATAAGGAGGTGCATGAAGAAAGACCCAAATAAACATCCTCACTTGTTTGTTGTCCTCCGTCTTTATCAAGAAAATGAATTTGTTCTTAACAATATTTATATTATATTTATTATCTTTTCACTGGTCAATTAAATATGATACAATTTTTATTTTATTTTATATGACCTTTTGTATATTTAAATTGCCTATTCATTATTTTTATATAGCCATAATTGTAATAATATTTTCCAGAAGAACTATAAAAGATTTATCAGACTTAGTAGTTAAGTTCAATCAAATTCATTAAAACTCTTATTTTTATGGTCTATAATGTGAGTTTAATTGTGAATAGTCTTTATTTGTGTTTCTTTATTGTAAAATAATATTTTCAAGAATTGTTCATGGGAATTTAACTCATTATTATAAAACAATTTGTTTTTAAAGATTGAAATCAGTTAAGAAAATGTGAGTCACATTGAAAATTTTATATAACCAAAAAGATTATTGATGATAAATAAAAAATTAATTAATTTAAAAGAGAATATTACGTTAAAATATGTTATTTATGTAGTAAAAAATGCATAACTTATATGTATTTATATAAATGTTCGAATTTGTTTTTCAATTTTAATTTTTATATAATTTTTTAAATTAAAATAATTATTTTATAAGTTTTACTTTTTATTTAATTTTTTAATTTTTTTTTCAATTTGATTATTTTTTTAGACTTAACCATTTTTTAATTATAAAATTACCTACAAAATAAATAAATAAAATTTACAATAAAATCATAAAAGTGATTTATATTTAATTTTATAATTATAATGATAATGATAATAAATAATAATAATTTTATTAATTTTTATTATATGAAGTTTTCAGTAGTAACTTTATAAAGAAAATCTCAGAAGTTAAACATTCAGTTTATATATGCTTAATTTATATTATTTCATATTGTCACCAAATATTCTTTTAATCATTTTAATACTATATTTATCTTTTTACTTTGATACTTACATGAATATATATTTTATACTTTGTATGGTTGATCATCCAGTTTTGCCTTATTAAAAATATATGAATTACGGAAAAATAGATTTTATCTAAAAATAAAACTCACACCATACAAAATATTTTCCTCTCAGTAATAAGAAAACTATTAGCATTATTAGACACAAAACATTTGCTAGCATTTAGGCATATATCAATCAAAAGGCCAAAATATAATTAAATAATGGAAAGTTTTTAAATTCTTAATATCTGAAATACTATAACAACAACCAGCATGCATAAAGCAATCATTGATAACAGCACATAATATACGTAGCAATTAGAAAAATATATGAACATAAACCACAAGACAACTTGACCTATTACGAGACTCCAAGCATCCCCACCCACGTATTCATATATGATAACTCTCAGGCCAAGCAACAACCAACTTCAAACATCGCATGAAATCTACGAATACTAAATTCATAGACATGTCGTAAGGGATTGTTAATTTCCTTAATTAAAGCGAATAATGCGCACTTTTTTGTCTTACACGGCTCACAGTGCGCGCCTTCTTCTATATATATATTGTTTCTGTGATGCAGTATCTGTTTCTCAGAGGAACACAAGTTTATAAAATGGCTCTTAGATGGCTTCTGCACTCAGCTTGCCATCTTGTGGGGTACCCTACAAAGGAAGAGGAGTGCAAGGAGAATGAAGGATACCCTAATGGAGAGAGGGTGAAGGGGTTGTGTCCTTGTTCAGGGTTTGAAATGCCACTTCACTATCCGCGCTACACCAGAGAGGAGTATGAGAGCATGGAGGAGTGGAAGGTGGAGTTGCTTCTGAAGCAATATGGATTAAGTTTGAAGGGTAGTGTCGAGGAAAAGAGAGTTTTTGCAATGGGAGCATTCTTGTGGCCATGATCATCATCAAATGTCATTTTTTCTCTGGAAAAATCTGTGTGGTAGATGCTGGTCAAGTTTTGTGTACTTGACCGTGGTATATGATGATGAGGCACGTGAATATATAATAAATTGATAATGCTGTGATAATATGTGTCGTTGTCCATGTACACTTGTATTTGTCGCTGTGTTAATGTATGGTTCATGAATATTGATGGCATATGGTCTTGTTTTCTGGTTGAGGTGGTTGATGGTGATACGTGTCGGTAATGTGGCAGTTCTGTTTCCACGTATACCTGTGCTGAATAATAACACTTGAGATTAATGAGTGTTTTTTTGGGTGATAGTTTGTTAGTAATCAAATATGAAAGAAATGTATCAATGGAGTGATCCTACACAACGTTTTTCGGCTTAAGAAATTTTTATTACCATTACTTTCTAATAAAAACACGAATTTTCAAGTTTTTTTTTTAAAATATAAATAAATAAAGCAAAAAAAAAAATATGATTTTTCAAAAAAGATTATTGAAAAAATTGAGTATGTATTTTTTTAATGAAATTGTGGCACTATTATATAATCATTAAAACGTACTTTAGAGTCCACAGAAAGTGGTTTAAATTTTTTTATAAGAAAATTATATTACAAATATGCTGAAGTTTGAGTTCTTTTAAAAATGTTTAGGTTTAATATTTTAACGTTGGGCATAGAATTATTTTTGGAAAAAAGGATGGTATTGGGTATGTTGTGCATGATTCAATTGAAGATTAAAATTTGGTTGGAGTAGTGTGAGGGGTTGATTTAACTAATTATAAGACAAACATGACACATGGTCACGTATTGAAAAGGTTTTGGCTAGAGAAGCTTCAATATTGATGATAAAACCATAATTAGTGTCTACATCCACACATTTTTGTAGTCTATTATTGTACCAAAAATATCTCAATAATTGTGGAATGACTACGTGGTGCTAACATACTCATCACTTTCATCAAAATTGCCCGAGACCATTACCGATCAAGTTACATCAATTTCCTTTAAAAAGTTTACTTCTTCTTACATTCACAAATGTATACTACTCTATCTCCTTTTCAAATATTTTATGGTCGAGCAATATAGCTAATTAGTTGTATATCTTGATATGTATTTAATACATATAACTTTTATAATTTAATTGAGAAAAACTATTAACATATATGCCTGTTCAAAATTTATGTTGAATTTTTTCAAAAGAAATGTAAGAGAATTTTAACACCAATGAATTAACATCAAAATACACAATATTTAATATAAAAAAAAATCTTAGAACAGATTATGGGTCACGTTATTTATTTTATTTATTTTTATCTAATATAAGACTTGTAAGTTATCTTAAATTTCTGAAAATTAAAAATAATACATGTTATTTTTTAAATATTAATATGAATTATTGATACTATATTTAAATTTTAAATAATTTTACAAAAATATAAAGTTTCTGTTATTTATGTCAACTAATATTCATATCTTAATACATATAAAAACTAAAAATTATTTAACAAATATTTTGTAATATATATATATATAATATATATATATATATATATATATATATATATATATATATATATATATATAATAATATAACCAAGAAAATATTTCCTGAAAAAAAAATTGTAAAAAAAGTTTTTCTTAATTATATGTTTATTGAGTGATATTCTGTTATGATTTTATTCTTAAAAAACATCCTAGAGAGTGAATAGAAGAAAAAATATTTAAAGTGCACATTGCCTCAAATTTTAAATGATGTAAGATTATTCATGTGATAAGAACATCTATATACATACTGTAATATTATTTTTTAAGTTGTATATGCTATCTTGTTTTCGGAAAAATCAATGGTTTGATCCTTTAGTAATTACATGAAAAATGTTGGTGAGGAAGAGAGAAATGTCTCTCTCTTTATACATATAAGCAAAGTAGAGAGTTAATTATAGTGGTTTTTTATTTATTTTCTTTATGGAATGAAAATAAAAGAAAATGATGGTAGATAAAACACAGACCAAACAGCGAAAATGTGTGTTAAATGATTTATCTTAATAACTAATAGTAATATCATATGAATTTGCTTTAAACATCCCAACATATACTCCACCGAATGCGCATATGCCAATTGCCCAGGCAAGTTATTTTAGCTGCTATCCCTTCTAATCTCCTCAAGAAAATTTATATATCCTAATTATCAGAACAAATTAAATAATATGTTATAGTAAAACTGTTCTTTTACTTGTTTATGCATCTTATTTTTATTGGTACTTAGTTTTTTTTTTTTAAAAAAAAAATACATCATAGACAAAAAGCATGAAACAAAGGTAGTAGAAGATCTGAGGCAGGAGATGTGGTAGCCCTCAAATGATAATGCGTGATAGGGTCCACGAATTTTCAGAATGTACACAAATTATTGAGTATCCATTGTTGAGGGAAATTAAGCGCCAAATCATTTTTTTTCTTTTACCAAGCTTATGAAGAACAAAGGTGGCACCTAGAATCTTCACTTCTTTTCCATTATTTCTTCCTGTTCTTTTTCCCAAGTAGTTATTGTCTCTTTTTATTTTGGTCTATCGTTGTTAGTGTCAAAATTTGATATTAGGAACATAATTTGAAACTTCCAATAATGTTATGTAATTATGACGAGTTTTGAAAATTTTCTTGTGTATATCTTTCTCGTGTCCGTACCATCCATAAAATTAGGCCATTTGGCCAAGTTACGTAACAACCCCAATAAACCATTATAGCTTTAGGCTTAGTATAAATTGATGCGCGCATGAAGTTCATTGTTCACTCCACACCACACAACTACACACCAAGACAAATATAGAAGCACAATTCATCATTCACTTCAAAATCTTCTCCTCAAACTCTGAGCTTTCTTTTGCAAGAAGGTAGCAGCTATGGATCAAAACCAAAGCAAGTATCAGGTTTTGAGGGAATATTTCAACAATAGACCGTTTTTGAAAAGAACTTTGCAGTTTGTTCTCTCAGTTTCTGTGTTTTCTGTTTTTGTTTGGTACTCTTCTGGCTTTTCCATACACCCTCAGTCCTTCAATGCCTACTTCTCCACGTGCCTTTTCTCCATGTTCACTCACACCCTTGAGAGAAAATACGTGTTCCTCATTTGTAACGGAATCCTTGCATTTGTAGCCAAGATGTCACTCATGAACTCTTCAGATTCGGACTTTGACCAACCTTCCGATCTGTCAGAGACTAAAACAACAACAGTTTCTGACATGGTAGTTGCTCCTCTGGTCGAAAGTTTTGCGTCCCCAGAGAATGTTTGTCTGGTGGTTGAAGAACAACATGGGCAAGAGGAATACACTGAAGAAGTTTCAGAAGACGAAGACCAAGAACAAGACACCAAAACCGAAGGAAGAGAAAGTGAAGGTTACATTACTGAAGAGGAGATCAAAGAAGGAGAATCAGATAGCGAGGTTGAGATGGCACTAGATGATGAACTTGCAGAAACAACTACTACAACAAACAATGAAGAGTTATTAAATACAGATGAACTGAACAGAAAGTTTGAAGAGTTCATAAGGAAAATGAAAGAAGAGATAAGAATTGAAGCTCAAAGACAGCTTATTGCAGTTTAATTAGTGCATTGATAAAATAAAAGACAAAGAATAAAGTGCTTCAGTCTGTTTCAAATAACTAGAGTTTATTGAAACTTAGTCACTTTTGTTTGCATGTGTAGAACTATTCATTCCATGTTTTCCATCTTTTAAGCTTCTTTCCTTTTCAGTACGCAGAATTTCTGTCATGTCGTTTTTCAATGGTGTTTCGTTCAATCTTAGCCCCATAACCTGATCGTACTTCTATATTCCTCTCGTCTTGTCTTTCTTCTTCTACTTCTCCTTAATCAATTTACAATTGTCGCTTCTTTAATTCAAACTATCTGAATAAATAAGCACTTCATCCATACAACTAAATATTGAATCTGAACATTCAATATCTCAACTTGCATTAATAGAAAAAGAGAATGATATATATACATTCCAAGAATTTTCCACAAAGAATACCAATGATTTAACGAAGAATTTGTTTTACGTGAAGGCACACGAGTTAATGTGGAAATTTATATTAAAATTGATCAACGATTATACAAAATATAATCTCAATGGTGAAAATTAAAAAGAAAGACAAAGTTCAGGCCAATAGAAGAAATTATAGTTTTTTTTAGCTAGAATAATGAATGATTTTTTTTTGGCATAGTATTGTGAGCAATGCTATTTTTCTCTAAAAAATTTCACAAATTTTGCTTCATAATTTTTTTTATTACTGTAAGTGTTGAGAGAACTTTAAGTGAAAATAGTATTACTCTAAAACTATATGAATCCTATAGTTTTGGATAATTGCAAATGAAAATCTGTAAAATATATATATAATAAAAGTATATATGTGATTGTTAAAATTGAAAATGATATTGCCAAAAAAAAATGGAAATGTCTAGATGCTATGACCATGTTACAGTAATTTTTAATAATTTTTTTAATTTCTTAAAATGTGAAGACACTTTATATATGTAGTTAAATAATCAACCAAATTTTAAAATGATATCAAATTAAAATTCGTGGGAATTTGCAGCAGTTAATCCAATCCAATTATTTCTTGTTAGATTCTGCAAATTTCTCTCAATGTAGTAAATACGTAATACAATTTAGCAGTGTGTAATTTTCTTTCCTATTATGCAGTTTGTCGAAGTAACAGCCCTTTCGGCCAGAATAGACATGTTGTTTGTCGTTTATTAGTTTTTTATATCAGTATTGTTGTCCATTCTTTTTCGGTCAACAACGTTTCTATTTTGGGAATATTATCTAAGTTTTCGTAGCCATTTTGATCAACAAATGTTTTCATTTCAAAGCTTTAATTGTTTATAGTTTATACAATCCTTTTCTTCAATTTAATAAATTTGTTCTTTCAGTCTTTATATAAAGAGAGTCATAATAAAAATAATCATATATTACAAGACTAAATATTTAAAGCACTAATTGTAAAAAATTATTTAATTTAATTTTTCAAGATTGGATTTATTTTCATAAGAATAGTTTTGATTTTTTTTATAACTAAAATTGAGTGAAACTTTAGATATTTTTCCATAAAGAAATATTTTATATTTCCCGCACTTCAAGTCTTCAGAAGGATCAGTGATATTTAGTAATTTGGTGACAAAAGATAATTAACAATATGGTAACCATTACATTTTAAATTTTTAGGAGACTAAGTTGGTTATTAATATTTTTAAACGATCTGGTAACACCCACAATTTCACAAGATTAAATTGAGATATTTTTTTCTACAAAAAGACTGAAATCCCTTTTAAAAATAAAATGATTTGCTATATTAGTATAATTTTCTAAAACATCCTTAGAATTTTTAATAAATTTCTTAATATATTGAAACCCATAATAAATTACAAACAGTATTTTCTATCAGTACAATCAACATATGAAAGAAATGATAGCCAAGAAAGTGAACAGTGTTATTGTTGATCAACCTTTGTATTGTGACCAAATATCATGGACAGGGTCACTATACTCATCCTCTAGCAGGGAGGTACCCTCTTTTGAATATGAGGAGTTGATGGATGGAACGAATCACGTCAAAATATCATGCCAAAACATTTAACTGTTCACTCTTAAAAGGAGAAATCTAGAAAGGTCAGGGACACTTGCATGATGAGGGTGAAGCCATGAAACTTAAGAACACAAAACCAATTATACTTGTTGGCACATGTTCCAACAAATGAAATTATAGAAGCCTGCAACATAATTGCCTATATCATGGATCAGTACAGGAACGATCTTTCACAAAATAACATCTCTGTTGAAAACTTGGTCTGAGAAAAATGACATTTGATTGTAAAAAGACAAATGCACAACTCAAGCCCTGTGTTCATTCATCAATCACTCAAGTGGGTCCAACTATTCAGCCAAGAAGATGGGAGGAAAAATAATAATTGAAGAGAATATGGTCACTACTGGTTCATCATCTCACATACAATTAACTAGATCAACTTAAAGAACCTAAGCTCATATTACATTATATCAATTAACAGAAAAAAGATATGAAAACACAAATATTAGGTATTGTCCCGTTGGTTGACAAAGATGATGTTGTTAAGGGATATGGCGTCTCAAGCAGGCAACTGTTCTCAACATTTTCTTCTAATTTTGTAAACTCTACTATTAACAGTTGTAACAGTACCATATTGCGGCATTAACATTTGTCTATTTTTTATCACTACAGCAATAAGATTCTCTTTTGGATGTCAAATTCGAAAATAGTAAGTGCGCCTTTTAGCAATTTCTCTTGGCATAATTAACTTTCTTTGTTGAATTGTACAGGAGAAAACAAAGTTGTAGGCACTAATGCAACAAATAATATCTGAAGAATGTACATGTAGAATAGCTGAAAGTGATTTTGACATTTTCATTTCATCACTTCCTGTGCATGCATTCTTTACTTCTTTTCATTGTATTGTGATGTACATTGGTTGCAAACTTGCAAGTATAAACAACTAAACATCCAAACTAGTTGGCTGGTGAAACTGACATGTTCATGCAGACTCCATCAGCCTCAGGGAGATTTCTAACCTCGTTAAGAATCCTATTAAGTTCTTTCGTCAGTTCTTTACGCACATAGTCAGATCGCTCCTTTGTAATTGATGATTCTTGAAATAAAGTTTCAGCCAGAGACTGATATTCTTGAAACCATTCCCCTCCAACACCTTGATTATTATTATCATCATCAACAAGTAATGAGCATTCCCGCCTCCATCTACCTAAAAAGTACTTATCAGGTAACTGAAAGTAGTTCTTTATTACAAATACACGAAGAGCATGCCTGCATAGTATCCCAGAGGATTCAAATTCCTTGCAAGAACAATGTATCTGATCATCTTCAACCAACCATATTACAAGCCGTTCTCCGTTCATCCTTTTGAAATGCCGCACAATATATGATCCATTGGCCATTTCGGATGCAGCATATTGCATTGCTAGCAACAGCTCTTGCTGCATGGCATTAAAAGCAAAAGGAGTGAGAATACTCCGCGCATGCTCTTCAATCGGTATGCAAGTTTTGAGCTGAATATATTGAGTCTCCTTAAATACTTGATGTTGAAAACTTGCAGAAATGCCAACCTGCAAGCATAAGAATGACAAGTAGAAGAAAATCATTAGAATGACAAGTGAGCATCTAGGCTAGTGTAAGCATACAAGACAAGATACTTCTCGCAAACATACCTGCTCAAAAAAGCTACGTAAACACGTATGAGCAGAGAAAATCCCTTTCAAAAATGCATCTATAGACTTTGAGTAAGTTATTGTCGCCATTCGAGCCAGAAAGTAACCTCTTACATAGGCTTGTGCCCAGGATGCCCGAACGGTATATAGTAAATCAGCATGTTTATCTGAACCAAGTCCAAACACAGAAATCATCTGGCTCCACTGAAGTTCAAATTCCTCTGTATTCTCAATGTGAAATAAGGCATCGAACTCAGATTTAAATTCTGTATACCGAGAACCCAGAGTAGGAGAAAACCAACAGGGTACCTTGGGTAGAATATTCCATTGAGGGACAACATGTTTAGTTGCTGGAAATTCACTTACAATCGCATCTCTAAGTCCCGGGTCTAGATCAGTTAGAATAGTTTGTGGACATCTTCCTCTCATGAACCTGACAAAAGTCTGTATTGAGGAATAATCACCATAAGAGGAGTTTTACAAAAGAACAAGTAAAATCTTATCTTATACAGAGGATGCTAGTAGTAAACCTGTAATGCCCATGAGAAGGATTGAGGTGTTTCATCCTGCAACAAAACACAACCATAAAAAATAGTTCTACCATAGCTATCAATACCAAACCATACTCCAAAAAGCAATCCATAAGTGACCGATCTATAAGATGTGTCAAAATAAACAACATCGCCAAACATAGCATTTGCATTAACTGAGTCGCCATATGACCAAGCTACATTTTCAACCTTATCATTCCCATCCACAGTAAAATCATACACAAACTCATCATCTGCTTCTTTCATAACTTTGCACGCCTCAAGAAGTTCCAAAACATCATTTTCTCTTTTCTCACTGAGCAATGCCTCATTCTCTAGAACAACCTTTTTACGGTTTTGAACAAAGTTCCTCACATCCCTTTCCAAGAAAGGCAGCTGCCCCCCTTGAATCCCCTTTTCCTGCTCCAGCATTTTCACTATCCGATGAATTGGAAACCCTGCCTTGGAGAGCAAGAGTATACGCTCTTGATCAGCCTCATGAATTTTACGATACGCGGGCAAAAGACGCACTTGATCATCTTCCAAAAGTTCATGATTGTGCACATTACTAAACTGCACAACAAACCACTGGGAAACCCCTTCTACAACCTCCTTGGATAGGTACATCTTTGCATCACATCCACACCTCACTGATTTCCTATCTCTATGGTGTTCTCCATTAGGCTTCTTCTTCACTGGGGCAAAGCCGGACCGGTAGCAAACGAAGTCTCGCTTGTAAATCCCCAACTGCGGGCTAATTCTAGACCTTTCCTTCCTAATAGAGAACCCATTCTTCCTGGCAAAGTTTCCATAATACTCAAAAGCATCATCGTCACTCTTAAAAACCATTCCAACATAAGGAGTAATCATAGCCCCGGACGATGCTTTCTCTTCCTTCACCATTTCAGGTGCCGCAGAACCCTCTTCAGAATCACCCTCATATGTAATATAACACTTCCAATCTCCACAAGGACATTGTTGCCTCCGAACACATAGGTTTTTAGAAGGTATGGACGTCATTTGAATGGAGTGTCGTAATTAGTAGTTTCAAACCTTGAAGAGACCCAGAAACATTTAGTGTTAAAAAACAAACCAAAAACCTTAACATGAGCAGAAAATGAAGAAAATCGAAGAATGGGCAAGGTAAATAAAAAAAAAAAAGAAGATTTATTTTCTTATACCGAAAAATTCCCAAAGCAGATATTGAAATTGGCAAGATAAAGAGGTTTTAGGCTGACAGAAAGAGAAGCTTGAAAATATTTGTCCCAAGGGAAATGGAAAACTTGGTTGAACGCAAAGACATATGTTTTAAGAAAATTAATGAAAGCGACATACCTCAGAGTGAGGAGTGCAGAGAGCTTAAACCCTTGTTCTCTGGTTCATCGTATTCCCAACACCTGTTATTGTTTTTTGACAATGCCGAGAATTCCACCAAAAGGAAAAGAAATTCAATTTGGGATTTTCATTTTGAGCTAGTTTGTTTATTGGGCCTCCACAATAAGAAGGATTTTAAGGCCTCGGCCCACAGAGCGTTTTGAGGTGATACAATAAAATTCAATTTTGTCAAAAGGAAAATAAAGGTAGTAACATCATTCCGACCTTCAATCAAAATTGAAATTTCATCTCTTTACATGCTGCATTTATATTGACGATTAGAAGTGGCAAGAACTATTGAGATTAAATGTATGTTTCAATTAAAAAAATAACACTTGTTAACTAGTATCTATGTTGTATCTAAGTCTTGTTTAGTGCTAAATTGTTTGTTTGGGAGTTAAGACAACGGATTGATATACGCTGCTGATTAAATTTTAATTTAGAAGTTGCTCAAAAGGGAGTGTTGCTCTTTTGGGATAATGTGATAGAATTTCTCAAGGGTGGAAAACAGATATCAAGTTCCTTTCTGGATAAGTTGATGTATAAGATGCAACTTTCTCTGGTTCTCATTCTTGTGCCTATGGGTTGTAATGTCCTTATGTGTGCATCTTTTAGAACCTCTTGCTATGGTTCTTATGGACCAAAAAAGATGTTATGGCATAAAGTTTTATATGCATTGTAAAGTAATTTTACCTCCTGAGATAAAAAGTCAGATTACTGTTTTTTTTTTTCAGGTTTGAAAATTACTAGGGATTAGGTTATACAAGTGATGCCACCGACTGTAGAAGATTAAAGAAACAATATTCTCTATGCATAGTCAGTTCAAATGCATTTATTGGTTAAAAAGTTACTGAAAAAGTTAATGAAGTTATCAAACAGGACCATTTGTAATTACATTAAAGTGTAAAAAATCAGTTGTTGGTATATTATATTCTCGTGTGTTAATCTGCAGTTATTGCTCTTTTAGTCTGCTAGATTTTTGTGACTCTGTTAGGGGTGGAAGCAAACAGTATATATGAATAGCATGTGGGTGCTTGGGCTCTCATCCAATTCAGTAGGGACAAACCCAGGCTACCATCAATTCAGTCACTAAAGGGAAGGAGAATAAAGGTAAGTGGGCACATTATGATACGCATGAGCAAAGTAAATGACAAACACCATTTATTTGCTACGCATACTTCTTACCAACCACACAAAACAATTCACATATTTTCATTTATTAACTTCAGAATCTAGGGAAGTTGATCCTAACGTAGACATGTTCCTGGTTTTGACACAAATGTGGCACACATTTGCATTGGAAAATTATGTCCCTTACACAATGCATACATGAAGTATAAAATATCTTTGGATGGATATCAATTTTCCAAAATGTATCTGTAAGTATCATCTATATTATACATTTTAGATCAAGACATCTTAAATATAGGTTTTATAATATTAGTATGCTTGGTTTATAGTAGTTTAACTGAAGCCGTTTGGACTTATTTTCATACAAATACTTGGCTTGTTTGGTTTAGACACTTTCAGACTCAAATTTGCAATAAAACACATATAGCTCATGAAAATCATGACACGCATCTTTTCCAGAACTATACTCTTGTTTATTTTCGTTCTTGTTGTTGCAACAAATTTAAGCACATTGGATAAACAAAACACTCATTTCAGTAGCTATTCGATGACAAAGATCATGACATATTATACTCGAACACAGATTTTATTCACTTGAAAGTTTCTAAGCCCATCTAAACTAAGTCTGAAATTGGTACGACCTTCATTCACTAATAAATGTTTGAGCCTCATGAATATGTTCTGCCCTTCCTGCTACATAATCCAATATTCCTTCACCCACCTTTTCACCATGATCTTCAGTCGAGAGTTTTGAAATGCCTCCGAAGGCTATTATTGCTACCAAGAAGAAAGTAGTGGAAGCGAACAAAGGCCAAAAGTATGCCAGAATGGTGAGAAAGTGTGGAGCAGCATACAACAGCAAAGAGAAGGATAATAAAACGAGTATTGTTATGGTTATGTGATGTCTATATTGTTTAAGCTTTTCTGATATATCCATACCAGAGAAAGAGGAGAAAAGATGGGAAAGGAGGGTGAAGAAAAAGAGGTTGGTGGAGAGGGATGGTGTGTTGTGGTTATGTATCTTATAACAAGTTTAGTGTTGGCAAGCATTATATATCTGAAGAGATTCTACTTTGGAAATAATGGTCTCAATGATTTTCAAAAGTTTGCTTGACCCATTTGCCATTTCTTTTCTAAATGATACATACTTTTCCTAAACTCTCCTCCATTAATAAGTGGACTTAAATAGATAGAGTAAAAATTCACATTCTATCTTGAATATTATATTTGGTTTCTATCCAACTATCATGGTTAAGTTGACAATACACTTTGAACCGGTAAAAATGGTCTGAATTTGATTTTTCACATAACATACATATCTAAGATATAGAAAAAACCTACAAGTAGGCTAAGTCTCAAATTGAAGATTAGTTCTGCAAAATACCACTGAAAAATTAATTATTAGAAATTCTAAGTAGAAGTCTACGTGTCATATTGTATAAAAATAAAAAAGTAAAATATTATTATATAAAGGTGAAATAAAAATAAAAAGATAAAACATTATATAAAGGTGAAAGACTCGTTAACCTATAAAATTTTAGATAAATAGTGGTGTCAATATCTTATATGATATATAAGACTTATATTTCATTAGTGTATCTATCGAGACCCAATAATAAGATCAGCTTAACTTTGAAACGAAAGAAGGAGGAGGGTGCTATTCTACAATCAAATTCATTTACATAGTGATGACTCTAATGGACGGCCAGGGCGGGGGAAAGGGATAAGCCTTTCAATAATTGTTCTAAAGAAGAATTTGAGAAGGGCACATTAGTCAGTAGAATAAGGTGATCAAATGCTTTTGGTATAGATTCTTTGTTAAATGCCTGATGGGTCGGTTTGTGGGTCCTTTTTCGAAGTGGATGCTTTTAATTGGGATGAAGATTACCAATATCTTCTTATTCTTCTCTTTGGTGATGTATATCAAAGAACATACATATTATATTAATCCATGAATAATTGAGAATCATTGATATTTGTATAGTTTACTTCAAATGAGATTTATGCACTAATGCTGTGATAATATGGAAAAGACTGAACAAAATAAAATGTATGTTAAAGACTTTTGATTGAGAAGATAGGCATCTGAGTTTGTGAGTTTAAGGTAAGGGGTAACCTTCAGCCTCATAGAGGAGATGAAAATTGTGACTAAGTTTGAGGTAGGACGTAATCTTCAACCTTATGAATCAGACAACGACAAGAGGTAAAAGTCAATTAACAATAAATCGTAAGCCTTTTTTTTTACTTATGTTGTGTGGGTCAGTGGGTGTTTGAAATTTTGTTAATGTTGTTCTGTTGGAAAGAACCCTAAGCCCACCGAAGATTAATTTGCTTTGATTACACGTAATCTCTCAGTCCATTCATCAAACTTGGGTTTAATATCGTTATCCGTTGCATCATGCAGAAGTGGACATTCAAGGATGATTCAGAAAGTAAAAATGGGCTCAAATCAGCAAAAGCCCAATTCTTGATGAATTTTTCTACTTTTCAATGCAGTTTCTAGATTTAATAATAATAATAGCAGTTGCATCAGTTCCTAGATTTAATAACAATAATAGAAGTTGCACGTGTTTCTTGTAGGGTCTCTTCAAAAATAAAAGAAATTCAAAAGTAGTGAAATTTATATAAAAGATTTGATATTATTTCCAATTCAAAATTTACAGAAGTAATTTTTAATGGATTTTTCATTTTTTAATAATAATACTTCAATAATTTCAGATAATAAATTTATCGATTTTCCTTTTGCTCAAAATTTTATACTCAACATATGATCTTCTATCATAACTCGTTTCACTTATTTATGTGTTTCTATTCATTAATATAAGAAAAACATTTTAAACAAAAAAAAAAAACATCTCTCTTAATTAACTGGGAAATTTATATGTATAAATATTTAACATCGAATAAAAAAATACCTGTAATTCCAATTAATTAAGACATTTTTTCATTATGAATTTCTCTCATTTTACTAAACCATATACTAATTATGAACCTCTTATTGTTAACTTTGTATAGAAGAATATGTAATGTTGTGTGTTAATTGACACCCTTTAATTGTCACTGAAGGAAAATGTAGCAGCATCTGAATAATACTTGATGATAAGATAAAAACGTCCCTTTCTATAACTACCATTATATATATCTCACATATTATAGCGATAATAAATATAGCTAAAGTTCAATACGTTATATAACAACCACTTTATTATTAGCCAGAATTGAACATACATTCTAAAGTTTATAATAATTCTTAAACACTGTTCAACTTATCAGAGTACACCATCCTGTTATCTGCTCAAACATTTATAAAACAAATATATATATATATATATATATATATATATATATATATAATTACAAGCCTTAAAAAGCATTTTTGTCCTATAGCTAGTTTTCCAACTCTATAAAATTTAAAATAAACCATGTCTACTTCTAAATTATTAGCATTTTTTTTTACTGAAAAGGTTATATTTACATTTGAGCAATCTCAACAGCTAATTAATTCTCACGAATTCTTAAATTATGTTGTTAGTTGAAATTATTTTATACTTTGATTTCATAAAGTGGTTTTTTAGAGACCTAAATCAATTAGTAGTAAAAAAAAAATAGAGATTTATTTTCTAAGGCTTGGTTAAAGATAAAATATTGATATTGCAAACCTACCAATTGAAACCAACAAAAAACATATGGCATTAAGTGAACCACAACAACTATAGGAACCCTGTTCTTTCACATCATTATCCCACCCTTTTTAGCAACACATGAATTCAACCCTCTTAATCTTCCATTTTTGTTCATTGGGCTTTCATTGTGTCGCCCTTGGTTGTTGGTGAAGCCCTACATTTGTTGTCTCCATCCAAACAAAAACCACAAAAAATAAAAACTAAAACACAATAAATATATATATATATATATTTGCCTTTCACATGGTGTGCAGAGGAACCGTATTTTTTTTCTTTTTTTTACTTCACTTAATTATTATACTTTTAAGCTAAGATGAGAGCTTCTCTGAATATTAATCCAAATTCATTTATTCTTCGAAGCCACTTTAATTACTTGGTCGCTTTCAGACTCATACTCTTAATTCAAATCGCAGTCTTTTCTCAATGACTTTGATTTCACCAAGTAAAACAAAACTGATCTCAGAACGGTTTTAGCGCTGAAGCAATATAATAGTCTAAAGTGATATCCTTCGCTTGACACAGATATCACAGGATACGACAACTTCAACACATTACTCACTCTCACAATACAGCATTCATATTTCTGTTCATATCTCCCGTACAATTATTAGAAACATACAATATTAATAACACATAAATTCAACCTGAATTTTCATTAATTTGATTGTTAAAAAGTAGATTTGTAAGGTGAGGAAGTTTTCACCTATTTATATACTATAAATTTGTTTTATTTCTAGTTGATGCGAGACTTCCAACACACCTCTTCAATGAATGATTCGATAATGGTCCGATAGTGAATGGAACAATATCCAACAAACAACAACTATTGTTAGGATAACCTGACTCTAATACTATGTTAGAACTTTAAATCTAATTCAATCCTACAAAATCGACTCGTAAGATAAGATTTGTATCTAGTTATATACTCTAAATTCTAAATTGGCACGAGGACTTCCAACATTGATATGATGCTCTGTTTTTATTCAAATATTTGAGACCGAAGCAAAATGTGTCAGCAGAGAAAGAATAGAAAGAAGGATTGAAAGGAAATCAAATTGCAACACCAACTAATGCAGCACTTGGTATTCACCGATATGATTGAACCTGAAGGTTACTGATCACTGGTGAATATGGTTATTCATTGCCGACAATAACGTGCTCAATTGCCACTGGTCCACTTCTGCTGGCTGTAATCTACCCTTTCCAATTCCCAATAGTAACTTCATCAACCTTGCTTTTAAACTTTATATCAAGTACATACTAAAAACTTTCGTACGCATCATCATTTTCACATATAATTCTCTCAAGTAACAAGCAAAATTTTGTCCAGTATAGAATGGTATACTGTGAAAGTTTTCACTGTCACTTCTCATAAACCTCTACAGTAAATTCGTCAACTTTTATAACAGTTATTTGAAGAATTGTAGCTTGATAGTTAACCATCTATGTTGTGGGTAAAGATAAGATGAAGTTATAATATTTCAGTTAACTAATACTGTAAGATGGAGTTATACTTAGTCCTTCTACCATAGTTAACCCATAAAACATAATAGGCAAAGAGAAAGAAGGTAACCGTTGCTGTCAAGCTAGAATTAAGGAGAAGCTAAAGTAGAAGCAGGCTTGTGCATTTCATTTGTCAAGTTTAGTTTGCTTCAGTGCAGGGTAAGCTCATTCCTCGCTTTGCGGTCAATTGATTTCTTATACGAATACACTTTTTTATCTTTTTCCTTCTCTCATTATTATTATTATTATTATTATTATTATTATTATTATGTGTCATCCTTTTAAAATCATCTTTTGTTGTTGTTGTTTTAGGATTAAACCTCAAGCAGAGTGCACTTGTCAGCATAGGTAAGAAAAGCAAAGCACACAAAAGAATTATAAATAGGCAGTGAGCAAGTCTCATTTTTTGTTGAAGAAAGGGTATACGTGTGAGGCTTTGGGCGCAGCAGAAAGAAGAGAATGGTAGCTAGCGAAGAGGTATACTGTGGGGAAGAACTTCCTCTGGTCCAACCAGATCCTGTCAGGTTACAGATTGATCGTTTCAAAAACCAGCTAACAGGTTCATATCATAAATCTCAGAGTGTTGTGTGCGTGTGTGTGTGTGTGTATATATATATCACTTTATCTGCTTCACCATTACTCCTCTTAACTTGGTTTTTCATAGTCTTATCATCTTCCTGTATGCAAAAAACCAGAGGGAATGACTGTTATGTGTGTGTGTGTTTGAACTATAGCAGACCATGATTTGGATAATTCTCATCATCTACTTAAACAAAAGAGATAAAACCAAGTGTTTATGTTTTACGTGATATACTCATTAAAGAGAATGCTATGCAAAAGCTTTTAAACACTTCTTTATTAATTAGATCACTGTCTATAAACTTTTAATGCAATGGCTAATTTTCACCTGAAAAAATAAATTTACAGTTTAAGTTATAATTAATCATTTAATGCACCTCCAGTTTTCAATAGGTTAAAATAATTTCTCAATATGTTTGTACAGAATTGTTTGTAGGACATAATATACTAATCTTTCGTAAGACACTGTTTTGCTAGAGTCATATGTATATAGATGACAAAACTTTAAGAATTGAACTAAAATAACTAATTGGATACAGTAAATTTGGTACGTGTTGAACAGTTAGATGGCATAAGTTTATTTTATTTTGTATGAGAAATTTTATCTATGTTTTTCTTCTACTTTAAATATTCATTGAAAATTTTATCCACGATACTTATATAGATAAAGTTGACATTCAAAACTGATTTTAATTATGAATAAATTTGATTGAATTGCTATGTGTGTGAAAAGTTATTTTCTTATATTGAGCATAGATATAAACAGACTCATAATACAAATTAGTTTTAGACTTATAATTTTCTCAAAAAAATGGTTTTCCATAATGCAGTGTTAAGGTGAATGTTAATGATATTAAACCGATTTTATAACGTTGAATTAGATTTAAAATTTATTTATTGACATAATATTAAAATCATAAGTTAGAATTTATTTTAACAAAATTTATTCTTAATGAATATATTGTTTCATTCGTTATTGGATTTTTATTTGATCATCTATTAATGTTTAGTTTCATGTTTCATATGTAAATACTCGACATCAATGAGATGTATTAGGATCTTACCTCAACTAAAGATAAGACAAATTTATAATATACAATTGAACAAAAACTTTATCAACATCTACTTTTTAATATAAAATTATTTTTTTTACCTCTCTTTATATAAGTATATGTCTGTGAATAATATTTTACTGAGCGTAGAAGTAATAAAATGTAGCTTTCACGTTAAGAGAGTTAAAACTAAATTTAGAACGAAAGCACAACACATGCAGGACATTAAAGAGGTTGGGTATGTTTTTGGAAATAATGGCAAGAGGTTGAATGCATGTTGAGACAAGCAAAGCTTTATTACTTTTTTAAGTTTAACATATACACACGTTCACACCCTCCAAGCTGGAGTTTTGGTTCCTCCATGCTTAAACAAACTCAAACTTAAACTTTTAACTAAACTATTCAAAATGCATTTTATATCTTCAAAACTAAGAACACGTTAAGTTTTACTACAACTTTTATTCTTCATTTCTTATTTAATTAAGTATATATTATACAAATTATGCATTATTTACACTGTTTTCTTATTCTCAAAGTTTCTTTTCAAGATGATGACACAATGCTACTTCAATATTTTCTTCTGTTCATAATTTCGAAAAAAATAAGGTCAAAATAGTTATTAGTAAGAGACAAAATATATATATATATATATATATATATATATATATATATATATATATATAAATTAAAAGAATAAAAAAACTTTTAGACCATAATCCTATAACAAATGAGATTAGTTTGTTATCTTAAAAATCATACTAAGGGTATTTTGTAATTAAATAATAATATAAATTAGCATTAAACTATATAATTAAACATTAAAAAAACACTATCTTCTATGTCTTTAAATGATTCGACACGTTTTTTTTAATCTCAAAATAACTGATATTTTAGAATTTCAAAGTGTGATTAGTGTTATAACTACCATAATAAAGGAGATAAGTAAAAACTGTAATATAATTTTTCTAAAATTCATATGCATAACCTTAAGCACTTAAAGATATAGAAAATAAAGAATGTTATCAAGCCAAATTTCTTATTATTACCAACACTTTGTCCTATACTAGAAATTAGCTACGGATATTTTCTGACAAACCAGAATTTGTGTGACAAATTCAATTCTTACAAGTGACTTGATACCTGTTCTAAAAGTTCTCTTTTAACTTTTTTGACAGTCCTCTTATTTACTTGAACCACAATGTTAACCTAATTTGAAATTTAATTATGTCTCGACAAAATCTTTAAAAAATTATAAGCAAATATGTACTTTACATCTCTACTGTTTTTACAAGATTGGGCAATTACGATAATTTGCTTTCTAAAAGTTAGGAGAATTTCTTCATTTGAAACTCTATCTTCTTTTATTCTCTTAGTTTATGAACATTGTGGTTGAATAGTTTCATTATAGTATTAATGTCTTGAAATATGACTCTTAAAAAATTACTAACAAGGGAATAATAAATATTAGGATACAAATAAAGTTCTACATTTTGAATAAAATGAGATATAAACCTGAGTTTATATACATATAAAATATCTTTGTTAATAAGAAGTTTTTTGGAATGATATTAAAAACAAATATGTGAACTTAGAGTGAATAATACCTTACCAATATATGTGTATTAACCTATATGAAAGAATAGATACTAATCAATACATCTGGGATTTTAAAAATTAAGACAACAATTTAAAATATGATGTTGAAATTAAGCACACTATAATAACGTAATTTTTTTTATAGTAAATCACGTTAAACATGCATTTGGAAAATACAAAGAAGTAGATTAATACAAATCTGTCTTCCAAATAGAGAAGGCAATCTAAAAGAGAAAAAACATTGAGATTGGGAGCCACAAGTCTAAAATTTACATTTGTTAGATTCCGTTACCGTTGAAACTATTTAAAAATTTTAATATTGATAGAAGTTATGTAACTAAGTTTCATTGTCTGCTAATTATAATGTCTCAAGAAAACGAAGAATAAATTATTATAATTAATTTCTTTTTTATCTTTTTTATTTAAATCTGTGTTTCATCTATAAAATTATGCAGAAAAGGCCAAGGAACTAGCAACTTGTCAAAGTGAAATCAAGGTCTTGAAGGCAACTGAAGCTAAAAAGGACAAGGCCATAGAAGAGGTATCAATTTGTTAATTTTATAATAATTATTTTAAAATGATAGCTAGCATGATTTCTGATTAGTTGATCGTGTCAAAATCTTTAGGCATATTGATATACAGTTTAGTTTTTTACGTTATTGATTCATTCAGATAATTAGCCATTCTCAGTCTTCATTGAACTGATTCAGTTGCACTACAGATTTATTTGTTTATAACAAGATATACAAATTTATCAGTCACTAAACAATGGCTGCAATTATTATTATTTAATTGCAGCTGAGAAATGAAGTGAGTAAGCTGGAAGAGAGACTTAGACTTACACAGGATCATCTTAAACACAAGGTACTAATATCACTTGAAACTAATTGGAACCGTGTCAAACAGTGGTAAATTCTAAAAATGCATATGCCTCAATTTTATGCAGAAGCTAGAAATCAAGAAACTGACAGAGGAAAAGAAGGATGCATTGGCAGCACAATATGCTGCAGAAGCCACTCTTAGAAGGTTACACGCAGATCAAAAGGAAGATGATTTTGTTCCTCTTGAAAGTGTCATTACTCCTCTTGAGGCTGAGATTAAGATGTTTAGGAATGAGGTTGTAATAATGCAATTTCCACCAAAGAGGCTCTTGAAAGGAGTGGATTCTAACATTCATTTTGCATTCAGATTGCAGCTCTCCAAGAAGATAAGAAAGCGTTGGAACGGCTCACAAAGTCAAAAGAGGCAGCGTTGCTTGAAGCAGAGAAGATTTTAAGAACTGCACTGGAGAGAGTTTTAATAGTTGAGGAAGTTCAGAATGAAAATTTTGACTTGAAGAGACAGATTGAGATCTGCCAGGCATACCTTTTATGATTCAATTATATAACACGTAGTTTCTGTAGTAAGTGTAAGTATTTGGCTAAATTACAAACTTCCATGAGCAGGAGGAGAACAAAATCTTAGAGAAAACGCATCGCCAAAAGATTTTGGAAGTTGAAAAACTTAGCCAAACCATCCATGAACTTGAGGAGGTCATCTTATCCAGTGGAGTCAATGCTAATGCTGTTCGCGATTATCAGAGACAAATTTCTGAATTGCAGGTAGACAATTCTTATGGCAGATGCCGTTTTGAACACGATGACTTTCTTCATTGTGGTTGATCCTTTTAGTGACATAATTTAACACACATTTTCAGGAGGAGAAGAGGACACTGGAGAGGGAACTAGCAAGAGTAAAAGTTTCAGCCAATAGAGTTGCAACAGTTGTGGCAAATGAGTGGAAGGACGAGAATGACAAGGTCATGCCTGTCAAACAATGGTTGGAAGAGAGAAGGATAATGCAGGTATATTTTCCCATAAGAATCTTCTTTGGAGCTCATATGGTTCTGCCTATTCAATCCAAAAATACTGCTACATCTATTAGTGACACAGCTTTTCCTTCAGTAAATCCAAGACTACGATGAATAAGAAAATAATTAAAAAGGTCCGAAGTTCAATCAAGAAAAAGAAAATTTCAACTCCTAACTGTACCTTAAAATGTTGAAGAACGCAACTCAAATAGGATTTTTATTGTAAGTTTTGGTCATTCGAGTGAGCAAAAGAATTTTACAATCAAAAATGTCCATGCACATGCAGGCAGAGATGCAACGCTTGAAAGAAAAGCTGGCTATATCAGAGAGAACAGCAAAGGCGGAGTCACAATTGAAGGTAACTTTTTCCTTTCATGAATGCGTGCAGATAGAGTTTTTAGTGATAACTAATGTTATCTGGTATTCTTTTCAGGATAAACTGAAGCTGAGGTTAAAAACAGTAGAAGAAGGCTTAAAGCATTTCTCAAATAGTTCAAATTCTGGGTCTGCAAAAGCAGAAAAGTCTAACATCTTAAGCTTCCTAACGACCAATGGTGGACTGAGAAACAGATCCACATCACAGCCAAGGGGATCTACTGCTGGAAGCTCTTTGTTCCCAAAGACAAATGTAAAAAGCAACATCGACAGTGTTACTGCGAGCCTATTACCGAGCAGCATTCTAAGAAAGAAATGTGGTTCTGCAGAAAACATGTTGAAGAAAGGAATATGGGCATCAAGAAATAAAGTTGTTGACAGTGATGAAAAAGAAAATAAGATGCAGGTGAATGCAGGAATAAATTCAAATAAACGCAGCGATGAAAGAGAAGCAGCACAGATTAAAACCGCAGTTGAAGATGATGAAGACTCTAAAAGCAATAGCTGTAATGATTTAGGCACCAATGACGTGGTCTCAGGTTTTCTATATGATAAGCTTCAAAAAGAGGTCATCAATTTGAGGAAGTCTTGTGAAATTAAAGAGAGTAGTTTGCAAACCAAAGAAGAAGAAATAAAGGTACTAGTAATAGTCATGCCCACAATCCTACCCCTTATTATTTTAGAACTGAAGATAAGAAATATGCTTTTGTTTTCAGATGCTCACAAAGAAAGTCGATGCACTGACAAAGGCTATGGAAATAGAGTGGAAGAAAACGAAAAGGGAAGCAGCTGCTAGAGACAGGGAGGCTGCTTCAATAAAATCAGATGATAACAGGAAAATCAGACGCTCAAACTCCTCCAGAAGGTTCTGTAACTTTATCCTTTTCAATGACCAAAACCTGTATCTGTTCTTTGACAAATTTACTGATACTGTCCCTTAACATTTTTATAAAAATACTGCAGGATGATGAAAGATCATTGAAGAGCCTTTACTTAGGGAAACTGAAGGCAACTTATTAATCAATGGCATCTTTGTGATTTTTCTTTATAAATAAAAAAACAAATATATTTAGTGAGGTAGTATGTTGAAATAAAGTTTCACTGGGGAAGGCTGACTCTGTACATACTGCATACACTAAATTTAAATGGCATCCTATGTGTTGTTGTCATGAGTATTGCATACATACTACTCACGTTTGTCAAATGTACCTTTAGAGATGAAAATCATGAACACGAGGAAAATAATTGAGTTACATTTCTGCATTGTGTATCAGAAAACTTATTTGCCAAAGATGGTCATAAAGCAATTATTCTTGAATCCTGAATGATTTTGAGAATCATTCTAAAATATATGAAAACTTAGTGCACGAACGAGTATCTCACTTATAAATCAGCATTTAAGGATATATCTAAAAATCAGTAAGCAGAAGCAGATTATGTACTATCATATAATAAATTAATATAGTGGATAATTTCTACTGGTACAATCACTTAAGCAACGAAAATTGACAAATATCTCGTTCTCATTGTTAATCCAAGAACATGGACAACCGCATTCAGTACTCCTACATATTCTATGCATGAAAAACTATTTATAAGAGAAAAAAATGGATGTACGTTGCGAATCTTCTGTTTTTTCTTCCCCTGCTGCTATATTTAAAAAGTTGAGCAGGTAAACCTCCTTAATTTAATGACCAAATACAACCTAGCATCTTTCGGAAAATTTGCAAAAACTACAAATAAACTTCACTGCACAATCTTCCCATCGTTTAGTAGTTATGCACCTCTTGAATGGTTGGCAGAGATGGAAACCATTTTTGGCACCCTCTCAACCCAGAACTTCGCTTGACACGAGCAACTCTGCGTTGGACTTGGAATTTCTTTGATCCACGTAACAGCAATTCCAATTCTTCTGCAGTCACAACAATCTTCACACTCCTAGTCTTCAGCTTTCTGTTGTTAGTCGTCCAACAAGGTACCAAAGGCATATCAGATTGCAACATGAATGGTGCAAGTTGGTAAACCTCCCCATGCTGCAGCTTCCTACGCACCACTATGTAACGCTTTTTAGAAGCAGATTTCATCCTTTCAACTGCCACTGGGGTATCAGCCTCTACTTCTTTTCCTTCAATTTGAGGATATCTGTTTTGGTTCTTTGGTTGAGAGTGGCAAGCCATAAAATTTCCCATTTTGCATACAATCAAATGAACAAGGATTCACCATTATATGGAGAGAGCTGAGTCAAAATAAGTTGGATAAAATATTAACGTGCAAACCATCACTGGTCCCATTCCTTTTGTTCGTTGACTTCTTTTAAAATAAGAATTTACAGAAGAGTTATGTTCCATTCTGTCTAAAAGCCAAAATGGGATGACTGGACAGGCACTCAGGTTAATGTAGGACTTGAAGTTGCAAGCACATATCTCCTAAACTATTCTCTCAACAAAAGTCAAAAGCCCTTTATTCATTAATTTGCCAACCGTTGTCCAGGATTAATTATTGATTATAATAATAATAATAATAGTACACTCAAACCATAAACTGAGTCAATCCCACATGATAAAACAATTGACAAAAAAGGTCAACCAGCACGTTCAATGTAAAGGTCAACCAGCACGTTCAATGTAAAGGTCAACCACAACCTTCTTTTCAGTTTTATATTGAGCTTTAGCAAGTGCATGTGGAAATACTAGTTAATTTAATTTTATATAAGTATTCATATGTTTAATTCTATATGTTAAAGAATTGATTTTGACTAAGTAATTTTAAGCAACTTCTGTGCTAGATATAAAAGTTATAATAAACTTTACTAACTTCTGAGATAAAAACGTCTAAACACAAATCACATCACTTTAAAATTAATGTTACAAGCATGGATCCAAACATAGAAAAATTGGTATAGTTGGAAAGTGGAAAGAAGTACCACACTTGATTCATAGCTCAGAGCTAAGCTTTTTCATTGTTTTTTGTACCATAATAAAAATATTGCTAGGCTGTTTTCACTTTGTTGATCTCTACCATCTCCTAAATTTGCGGTCCTCAATTTGAAGATATAGATCCTGGCCCTCTAAACCTGCTTTCAGATAGAACAGAAGGTACCAGACTTTGTTTATATAGAACAAAGTAGGAACATGCGCCGCATCAACCTTTCCAAAATAAGAAAGGCTTTAGAAAACAAACTAGCACAAGACCAACTTTCACCCTGTGCAGCTGCCTGTCCAGGCCAAAACAAATTCCAGTATCCATTTTTATTCAATCAACACTACTAATATCCTACAACATTCGCGTAAGAAATTCACCAGAGCCAATAAGTAATTACTTTCATATGCGCTTTCAAGATATTAGTATCAGGCCGCCTTCTTCATTCACAATGTAAGACATCCATAACCAAAAAAATAATCAGAAACTACTTAATACCAAAATTTTGTTCCCACTGTATAGGAAAATGCTTAAATTCAACATGCTACAAGGTTGCCTAAAAGTAAACAACAATTTCATTGGGGAAGAGCCACTGTTGAACCCCTGGACTGCAGCCATGATGTGGCTGCTTCACTGGTAGCCAAAAACCAGCCATCCATATTGGCAGCCTTATGGAACGGAGCTTTAAGTTCCTTCAGATATGATTCAAAAACAGTTGGCAAAGCTTTATCTGAAAGCCTGTGTTTCCCATGCCCAGTGTTGATTCCAAGTAGTGGTGGAAGGTCTTCCCCTAACTCCAAAGCCTTAGACAAGTCATTTATCCAAACACTTAAGGCAGTCAGAGCTGCTCCAACTGAGAGTCTCTTTAGATGCAGAGACCACTTAGCTTGAGATCTTGACTGTATATCAGTATATATCCGAAGAGTCAACCCAAGATCCAAAAGGTCACGAGCTCTGTCGGGCACATCCAGGTTCACACAAAGATCAATTAAACAATTACACATGGACTTTTTTACATCAGGTTCAGTTGAGTTAAAAAGTTCTAATGCTTCCTTTCTAAAATTTTCACCATCCTCATGCTTTTTCATCAAATACCTTAGCACAGACCCAAGCATTGGATTAGCCTTCTCAATGCAACCTGCGAGCTTACCAGATTCTTCTTTTGGTACTTGGGACATTGCATATAGAAGACAATCACAGAAGCGGCCATCAGGACTGATGCCCAAATCCATGAGCTGATTAAATACCTTTACAACATCATCAGTTCGCTTGGCTTTTCCATAGCAATGGAGAAGTGATGTAAGAACTATTACATCAGGTTGAAATCCAGATTCCATCATTTCATTGAACATGGCCTCCATCTCTGAAATTTTGCTAAGGCAAGAGTACATGTTGATCAAAGATGCATATGTAAATTTGTCCGGTCGACAAGTCCCAGAACTTTTCATGTCTTCAAAAATTTTAACAGCTTCATCTATACAACCAACATTTGCACACATGTCAAAAAGCATGTTATAAAGAACTACATCGATATCCTTCCCTTTTTCCTTCATTTCCTTGTAAACTCTCATCGCATTCTTGCTGAACCGGGCTCTACAATAGGCTTGTAAAAGAGCTGCGTAGGTAGGCCAAGTTGGTGACAATCCATTACCTAGCATCTCCTCATATATAGCTTTGGCTTCCCGGGCTCTCTTAGCTCTCCCCATGGCATACAACAGAGCATTATATGTTACCAAATTGGGCTTCGCACCAACAACTTTCATATCATTGTAAACGTTCAAGCACTCATCGTAATCCCCTGACATCCCAAACATCTTAATCAACCCCGAGAACACCACCGTTTCAACATGCCATTTCTCTGCTTTTGCTTGATCGTACAGTTTCAAAGCCATGTCAGCATTACCAGTTCTTGCATAAACATATATCATGGACGAGGACAAATTATTATCCGGTTCACACCCGAAAGTGGGCATCATCTCAAACCACTTCACAGCCTTATGTGGAAAAGAACACATGGAAGCGCAGCTAATCATAGTTGAAAAAGTAATGAGATTAGGGTGGATCCCTCTTTGAAGCATTTCATCAAACAGCTTCTCTGCTCCTTCAAAATCCTTTACCTCCCTAAACAGCTTCAGGGTAACGTTGTAGAGAATAACCTGACTAGAAGGTTTTATCTTCTGCTTGAAGTAGTCAACAGCGAGGAGTGCAGTGTAGGGATTCACCATGGCATTGAGAATAATGACGGCATCGCGTTCTGAAACGTCGTCCCCTAAAACGCTGAGGATTTCAGAGACGTGTTCGCGGGTGGGGTTGCATGAATCCAGAGACTTGGCGAGTTTGGCGAGAGGTGATGAAACGGTATGACTGGAATTCTTCCAAAGCTGTTTGGCTCTGGGGCTTTTGGGATTGACCCAGATGGAATTTTTCGATAAAGATGGAGATTTTGCAACTGGGTCGTCGAGTTTTGTGTCTTGGAGAATATTGGTGGCTTGGAGCAGGGTTTTGGGTTTAGAGAGGAGAGGAGAGAGTTGATAAGAAAAATTGAGAAGTTTGAAATGGCGGGAAGAGTGAGAGAATGAGATAGATGTGGTGATGGCGACGGGTTTGCCATAATAGATTGCATAAGAAGAAGGGGAAGAAGACGAAGAAGATGAACAAGTGCTGAGAAGGTAAGATTGAGCCATTTTCCTTCCTTCTCTGAGACTATGGAGACTCAGACCATATGCTCATCAATGAACTATATTAAATTTATTTTTTGCCCCCTTTAACTTTATACATTGAATATATAAAGTTCTGAAGTTACATAAGAGTGTAACAATATTTATTATTTATAATATATTGCTCCCACAAATCCATGATTTTATATCTGAAATTATAATGATATTTTATCAATTATTATTTTATACATCACAACTTCGTTACATATCAAATAAGAGTGATCAAAATATTATTATTTAACCATAATTATACTAACTTAAATACTTGAGAAGGAAAAGGTGTAATTTTCAGCAAAATTGATATGTTCTTTTCTTAGTTTCTAGTCGCTCTCGATGTAGAAACAAATAAATTATTATATATAGAGAGAGAGGTTAAAAAAATAAAAATGAAAAGCTTCCATTAAAACCGATATTAATATACATTTTTTTGTAAACTAATTTCCATAATGTTTAACTTTAAATTTCTTAAACTCTCTCAGACTGTTTTCCTTTCAGAACATAATTTTAAAAAGTGGGTAAATGAATTTGATAGAAAATAAAAGATAAATTGGTATTGTTTTAAAAGATTTAGAAATGAAAATGAATATATTTAAAAGTAAAGTAAGATTAGATATTTATTATAGTTAAAATTAATAAAAAATGAATTTAATTAGTTAAAACTAATTTCAAATATAATTGGGGTGATTTTTTTATAGAAAAATAAATTTAATAGGTGTAGTGAATTTAAAATAAAATGTGATTGGTTAGAAACAATTTTAATTAAATATTGAATTATAAAAAGGTAATACTATTATTAATTAATTACTTTTTGTTATTATAATTTGTATTAGTATTTTATTTAGATGTATTATTTTTTCATTAATATTATTTTGAATATTTTATATTTCATTATTATTAAACTTATTATTATTAAATTATTATTTTTTATGATTATTAGTTATATAGATAAAAAGTGATAAATTTCAGAAAAAGTTCAAAGTGTATATTTCATTTTCTCAAATCACCTCACCTTGAGAAAGTTAAAATCTCATCTCTCTCTCAAACACTCTCTCATTTATTCATAAATCATTTGAAAGGAAAAAAACATGTTATTCACATTCATTATCTCACAAAGAATAAATCTATCGAAAGAAACAAATTATTGTAGACATTAGATGAGACCCACATAAAGTTGTGCTTAAACAGAAAAGAGAATTTAAAAGAGATTGAAATTCGATTTTTTTTTTTGTAAATGTAGGGATGAAATAAGTAATTAAATTTAAAAAATGGAACATGCTGATTATTTCACTGCATAATCATAAATAAATGACTCGTGATTGGATTAAAAGATTTTTTCCGCGTTTAAAATCAAATAATTGACATAAGTGGATTTTAGTAAACTCTCAACAACCAATCAATTAAAGATGAATTTAGTTATATAATTTAACTAAATACTTATAAATTAAGTTATGAAAAATTTATTCATAGGTTTAGTTTTTAAACAATTGAAATATAAAAAAAATACACTTTAATAAGCTCCTCCCAAGTTTTATCAAAATAAATTAAAAAACTTATAAATTTATTTCAGTAGTGAACAGAAAAAATTTACGCCATTATATGAATTTAATTTCAGTAGTCAACAGAAAAATATTCAAATCTGAATTAACTTAAAAGTTTCTAATTCAAATAAATATTAATTCATTTACTATATATTTGTCTGAAAAAGAAGTAATTTACTTTGAATATAAAACCCATAAATTATCGTTGTTCTCCGAATTTCAACTTATTTAGTTAAGAAAAAAGCATTTCAAAGTTATAATAACATTTTGATCTTTTAATAACAGTGCTAATAATAATTTGGTAGCAAATCCATGAAAACAAATCGCTTACTATAACAATAAATAAAACTTACAGTTATTTCAATGAAAATATTTGTACTGGGAGTAACAATTTAGGACTAGAAAATAATATTGAAATCATGTGTTGCTATTTTTTTTCTTCAGAAGAAGTTTCGTGCACATATATACAGCACAAAATCTCGGCAGAAGGAATTGGAAAAAGCCGAAAAGATTAACATGATACTAAAGGGCCATTGCTGGAACACCTAAAGCCAGAGTGTTCAAACTAGCAATTGATTCTGTTGAACCCCTAGATTGCAGCCATGATATGGCTGCTGGCTTTGTAACCAAAAACCAACCAGGGTTATCTGCAGCCTCGTAGAATGGAGCATTGAGTTCCTTCAAATGTGATTCAAAGACAGTAGCCAAGCCTTTGTCTGAATACTTGTGTTTTCCTTGCCCAGTATTAATTCCAAGAAGTGGAGGAAGGTCCTTCCCTGATTCCAATTCCCGAGACAAGTCATTAATCCAAACATGTAATGCAGTCATAGCAGCTCCAACTGAGAGCTCCTTCAGATGCAGAGACCACTGATTTTGAGATCTGGATTGTATATCTGTATATATCTCAAGCATCAGTCCTAAATCCAGAAGGTCGCATGCTCTTTCAGGCACATTCAGTTTGACACAAAGATCAATTAGACAATTGCATAAAGGCTTTTTCACTTCAGCATGAAATGAATTTAGAAGTTCTACCGTTTCCTTTCTAAAATCTCCATTGCCCTCCTTCCCTTCCACCAAATATCTTACCGCAGTCCCAAGCTTTGGATTAGCCTTCTCAATGCAATCTGTTAGTTTACCAAGCTCTTCTTTTGGTGCTTGAGTCAAAACATTTAACAGACAGCTGCAGAAGTGATCATTTGGATCAATGCCCAATTCAAGAAGTTGATTAAATATTTTCACAACATCATCAGTTCGCTTAACTTTTCCATAGCAGTGGACAAGTGATGTCATAACAAAAATATTAGGTTGTAATCCAGATTGGATCATTTCATTCAATATTCCTTCCGCCTCTGAAACTCTCCCACTGCGGGAATACATGGTCATTAAGAAAGTAAATGTCCAACTGTCAGGCTGGCAAGACCCAGAACTTTTCATATCATAAAAAATTTCAACAGCTTTATCTATGTAGCCAAGATCAGCGCACATGGATAAAAGCTTGTTATAAAGATCCGAAGTAACATTCACTCCGTTCCCTTTCATTTCTTTATAAAGACCAAGAGCATCTTCACCACATAGTGCTCTAGTATAGACTTCCAAAAGTGATGCATATGTTATAAAATCTGGCGAAACACCGCTGTTTTTCATCTCATTATATATAGTCTTGGCCTGTCGGTGATTCCTAGCTCTCAACATGGCACCCAACAGATTATTATATGTCGCCATACTAGGCTTCACACCAAGAACTTTCATGTCTTGGTAGATTATTAAGCATTTATCATAGTTTCCTGCCACGCTAAACATCTTGATCAATGCTGAGAACGTTACTGCGTCAACGCGCCATTTCTCAGCTTTTGCACGACCATATAGTTCCAAAGCCTTATCAACCTTATTTGTGCGTGCATAACCATATATCATGGCTGAGCTTGTGATGTCATCACGTTCACACCCAAAGCTGGGCATCTTTTCGAATAGCTCCACAGCCTTATCGGGAAAACCAGACACACTAGCACAGATAGCCATTGTTGAAAATGTTATGTTATCTGGTTTTACACCTCTATAAAGCATTTCATCAAACAAATTCTCTGCTCCTTCAAAATCCCTAGACTTCCTAAACAAATTCAGGGTCACGTTGTAAGTAATCACCTCCTTATCTCTGGTGAAATTAATCTTGCTATGGAAATATCTAAGAACAAATAAGGCAGTGTTGGGATCCACCATCTTACTGAGAATAAATATAGCATCTCTTTCTGAAATCTTGCCCACTATACCCTTCAAAATCGTGGAGACCTGTTGCTCCCATGGATTGCTCGACTCCAAAGAATCGCTGTGTTTAAGATGAGAACTGTACATGTTGATCAAGCACGCGTATGTCAAATTGTCTGGTTGGCAAGTCCCCGAACTTTTCATGTCTTCAAAGATTTCAGAAGCTTCGTCCAAGCAACCAACATCAGCACACATGTCAAAGAGCAAGTTATAAAGAACTGCATCCACATCCATTCCCTTTTCCTTCATTTCCCTGTAAACTCCCAGCGCATCCTCACGAAAACGTGCTTTACAATAGGCTTGTAAAAGAGCCGCATAGGTAGCCCAACTTGGTGAAAATCCACTATTTAACATATCCTCATATATAGCCTTTGCATCCAAGGCCCTCCTCCCTCTCCCCATGGCATACAACAGCGTGTTATAAGTTACCATGCTAGGCTTGACACCAAGAACCTTCATATCATTGTAAACACTCAGACATCCATCAAAATTCTCCGATATCCCACACGTCTTAATCAATGCCGAGAACACTCCCGTGTCAACGCGCCATTTCTCTGCTTTTGCACGATAGTAGAGTTTCATAGCCATTTCCGCATTACCGCTACTTGCATAAGCACGAATCATAAAGAGGAATATACTGTTATCAGGTTCAACCCCGAAGGAATGCATTTTCTCAAACCACTCCACAGCCTTGCGCGGCAAAGAACACATGGTAGCAGAGGTAATTATAGTTGAAAACGTAATGATATTAGGGTTGACTCCTCTTTGAAGCATTTCATCAAACAGCTTCTCTATACCTTCAAAATCCCTAACCTCCCTAAACACCTTCAGAGTAACGTTGTAAAGAACAACGTGTTTTGCGGGGTTAATCTTTTGCTGGAAGTGCCCAAGAGCGAGGAGTGCAGTAGTGGGATTGACCATAACATTGAGAATAAACACAGCATCGCGTTCGAGAATGTTGTCCCCTAAGACATCGAGGATTTGAGAGACATGTTCGTTGGTAGGGTTGCACGAGTCCAGAGACTTGGCGAGTTTGGAGAGAAATGATGACCTGGTCTGAGGTGAAATCTTCCAACGTTGTTTGGCTCTGGAGCTTTTGGGATTGACCCAGATGGAATTTTTGGATAAAGACGAAGACTTTGCAGCTGGGTCATCGAGTTTTGCGTCTCGTAGAGTGTTGAAGGGTTGTGCAGAGGAGAAGCGTGGTGGGGCGGGGAGAAGAGTTTTGGAACGAGAAGGAATGATAATGAAGGGTTTGCCAGAATGGAATGAGAAGGAATAAGTGGAACAACGGGAAGAGCAAAGAGGGTGAGGATGAGCCATTTTCGGTTATTGTCTCGGCATGAGATTCCGATACCACATAACTGTTCCAGACAGTTAATAGAATCTAACAGTGGTTTTTTCTTCCTCCCTCCCATAATTTCTATCTGCAACCCCATATTTAAAAAAAAAATTATATCACCGTTTTGGAATAAAATTTTTAGGGGAGGATTTCTAGAATAAATGTATTTTAGAATTAACAACTTTTTCAAAATTAAACTTTTCTAGAATAAATTTTTTAAAACATGTGATATGTTTTCTGAAATAATTTATTTAAAATATATGGAATGAAATTCAAAATAGAATTTTTCAAAATACTTTTCAGAAAATATATAATGTCTTTTGGAATAAACTTCTCACCAAACTCAATGTTTTACTCTTTCTCTATTATTCTTCCTCTTAAAGAGTGCAGCGGCAATGAATAATAATTGTAATTGGAAGTGCAGTAAAAATACAACGTCTGTAACAGTGATGACTTTGATTAAGCTTTAAAATGTTATTTGAGACCCTTCAGCGCTGCTACTGCACATCATTTGTGCCTCATTCTTCAGCTGCATCTCCTTCCTCTCATTTGCATCTCATCTTTGCACCTCGTTTCTCTTTTTGTTCTCGTTCATTCGCTAGAAAAAAAAATCAAAAACTAGATTTCCAAATTCAGAAAAAATCAGAACTGAATTTCGAAAATACAGAACTAAATTATAAAAATTTTGAACCAAATTTCAAAATTAGGAAAATATACACAATAAATTTTCAAAATTCGAAAAATTCTGAAACTGGATTTCAATGTCTGAGAAACTCAAAAATCAGATTTTAAAATCCAAGAAAATCCAAAAGCAAATTTTGAAATCCAAATTTTGAAAACTCGTAACTTGATTTCAAAATATGATAAAATCCAAAATCAGATTTTGGAGTCCAAAAAAATCTAAAATCGGATTTTGAAATTGGAAAAATTCCATTTCAAAATCTAAAAAAAAAATTATAATTGAATTTCAAAATATAAAAAGTTCCAAAATTAGATTTTGAAATATGAAAAACTCAAAAATCATATTTCGAAATCCAGAAAAATCAAGAACCGATTTCAAAATCCAATTTTCAAACATCTAGAACCAAATTTGAATTTTTATAAAATCTATAATCAGCTTTTGAAATCCAGAACATTTCAAGAACCTAATTTTGAAACCCAAAAACAAAAACCTCAGAAGTCAAAAATCTAGGAGACTCCCAATTTTAAAATCCATTTTTTGAAAATCTAAAACCAGATTTCAAAATCTAAAAAAAAATATCTAAAATCAAATTTTGAAATTCGAGAAAAAGAGAAGAAATGAAATTGGTGACTTGTGGGTGCTGAGTAAATATAGCAAAAGAGTAAATACGGATATGAAAACAGTAATTACTGTTTATCTAATTAATTAATTAATTTATATATATAATTTGTAGAACTATAATGGACACCGAAGAGAAATTTGGGGTGCATGAAGAAAAACATTGGGCTGGAAGAAAGCCCCGTGCAGTTATCACGAAACTACAGGGAGCGTTACTTCCTCCACCACCACACACTACCTCCTCAATTTTTTTTAATTCTAAAAATACCTTTTTTTACTTTTATCCTTTACCTTTTTTAATTTTTTCTTAAAACCTTAATTTTTTGCTCTCTTGTTCAGCTGCATTTTCAAAGTGATGGACCTTCTACATCTGGGCTTGTTCAACAACTGGAAAGATATGAGCTGAAATTCGTTTTGAAAACCATAATAGTCTTATCGACTTCATGGTCTGCACCTATTTGCAGGCTGAGTACTGTTATTGGTTATCTAAAAAGACAAAGGAACTATTTTCACAACCAATGAATGCTGAATCCAAACCTTGTCTCTCAAACTCTAATGCCTCAGGGGAAGTCTTCCCTGCTCAAGGTATTAAGATGTGTAATGCTTCCTCTATTTGACGCTCCCATGGAAATTTTTCATAACCTACTCCCATCAACTCCCAATAATATACTTGCACCAACATGTGTGATTTTTTGTAGGTTTAATGATCATGTTTACCTATTCTATTTCATAAACTGGAAAATCTGCAAATGTGGATTGGAAGGAGCAGGTTTACCAACAGGTAATGAAGAAGTTGTTTCTCTTCACTTTCTTTTCCTTCTACCTTGATATTGAATGCATATTCCATGATTTTTGAAAATTTTCTAACGTGCACCGTAAAAGATATACATTTTTTGTAACTGTATATTGGTACTTTTAATTGCAGATTCAAAAGATGAATAGTGCCTATTTTTTCAAAAGTTTATGTCTCTTACCTAGAGATGAATAGGGCGCTTCAACAGGTTGGTGATTGATTCAAGCAAACTATGATACTAGATTTACACATTGTTTTTCTTGTTACCACTAATCTTTTATATTTATGTTAAATTTTTTCAGCTTGGGTCTTTTCCTCAAGTATCAAATACAAATCTTTTGGAAAGACTGATAAAGAAAATGAAAAAAATAGAATGTGTTTTGGCACTCTTCAAATTGAAGAAATGCCAAATAACCACCGATACCAACAAGATTCTAGATGAAGCAGAAAAGTTTGTATAATCTAATTTTTTCAAGGTGTGGGGAGGAGTTGTAGCTGCTATTCAGCAAGTTCAGGCTTCAAGGTGCTTGTTCTTGAGAAGGGTAACTATTATGCCTCCGGTGATTGTTCTTATTTGGAAGGGCTTTTTTGAATGAGCTTTATGAATTACGAGGAACTTTTGCACCTTAGGATGGAAAAATAGTAATTCTGGCAGGGTCAACAGTGGGTGGTGGATTTGCTGTTAATTGGGCGACATCTATTAGAACCCCAGACAGTGTGCTTAAGAAATGAGAAAAAAAAGAGGAAAAGAGGAATAGATACCGATATCCGTTTAAGGTATCTATGAGACCCGTTTAAATGTTTAAATGTTCTACGGATAACTATATCCGTTTAAGAAAAATATGTTTTAACCATCACAAATTAAATATTTTATAGGGAAAAAAAAGGAATGGAGATTAAATATTTTATAGGGACAAAAAAGGAATGGCGAGGTGTAGGAAGTTAGGTGTGATGGTAGAGGAAGTAACGCTGAACTACAGGAATAAAGAAAAAGCGCAACACAACCCAATAAAATTGGTGGACAAAAACAAAAGGAAGCCAAATTAGAAAGTGTTTTCTTAAGTAGCCCTTTTGGATTTTAGATATATTTATAAACCTTTAACCTTAAATAATTGACTCAAATTGGATTTAAACTTATTCATTTCGCCCAAACATGATTTTGCTTACAGTGAAGGATATGTTAGTCTTTTAATATATTTTTAAAGAGTAATTATTAAGTAACTTTTTGTAATACATAGAAACTTTGTCATACCATATTTAAATTCGGTTTCTGCTCGGTCTTTAAAAAAGATTTAATAAAGAATTGGACCTGTTACATCTTTTTTTCCTGAAAATTGACTTAATAATGAATTACCATTTTAAAACACTAGTTCCGCATTACAATTTTCAAATGTATTTTAATGCACTAATTTCTTCACTATTTAAAAAAAAATAGCATGGCAATCAAGCCTTTTTATAGGCTATTTGGATAACACCAAGAATGGATTCAACTTCACAAAATTACACACAGTTATGCCATAAAGAGATATTAAGAGCTAATATGTTCTTAAGCTAACAAAACTGTAAATAAAGGCACTGATCTTCTATATTTTTTAATTTAATCTCTGGAATTAGTTTATATAAAAACAATTTATTATAGTTTTACTGACTTCAAAGCTCCAAATACAAGAGGTGTAAAAATTACGGTCTAATTACATTTTTTTAATTTAGGGATAGTTTCCAAACACAATAATTAAAGTACCTACTAATGTACTAAGCAAAGAAATAAAAACATTAATCTGCATATCACATCACGACCAGGAATACAATATTTTATATTTAGATTATACATTAAAAAACATGTTTTAAATTATATAATTCAAAAGATATTTATATTCTAATTGTATATTTTAAAATACCAAATTGAAAATGCTTTCTAAATTATATATTTTATAATACAAAATTTATATTCTAGATTAAACAATATGAGATACAATAATTTATGAGGGTGCAAAAAGAAATATATAGAGATGCATTAAGGAACTGCCAACATGGGATGGCACAAACCAAGAAAGTTATAACATTCTTCCTACAGTATTAGAGGTGAGAAACATTTTACACTGTACTCCTACAACGCCCTGAAGTCTAACAATAACTATCAAATGCATTTGGCCCAAATAAAAGAGGTTATAAGAATTCTTAGTCAAACATTTCAAGTATAGAGTGTCATCTATGGATATTTAGATTTTGGAGCAATGATGACTCCGATTGAAGTATTTGGATTTAGTTTGCAAATGATGGCAACATCAAAAAATACAAACGTAGAACAAATAAAAAGGAAGATTAAGGACATGATATAACAAATATGCAACTCCCTAGACCATGGAACAGCTGCAAAGAGATCTAGCCTAGTATTAGGTCCTCGGTTACTTTACAAGATAACTGAAATTTTAATAAATATGCATATATTGAATCTACTAATTAAAAATTTCCCTTGAAGGAGAATAAAAAAGCATGTCGTTATTAAAACAGACATTATCCATACTGAACGGCCAATGTTGAACCACCTGAAACCTGAAAGTTCAAATCAGCAATTGATTCAGTTGAACTCCTATACTCCAGCCATGATTTGGCTGCATCCTTTGTAACCAAAAACCAGCCAGCCTTATCTGGAGCCTCATGGAATGGAGCATTGAGTTCCCTCAAATGTGATTCACATACACTAGCCAAACCTTTATCTGAAACATATTTGTGTTTTCCGTACCCAGTGTTAACTCCAAGTAGAGGTGGAAGGTCTTCCCCTGATTCCAATGCCTTAGACAAGTCATTTATCCAAACATTTAATGCGGTCATAGCAGCCCCAACTGAGAGTTTCTTTAAATGTAAAGACCACTGATTTTGAGATCTGGATTGTAAATTTTTATATATCTCAAGCTTCAATCCTAAGTCCAGAAGGTCACGTGCTCTGTTCGGCTCATTCAGACGGACACAAAGATCAATTAGACAATTGCATAAGGGCTTCTTTACTTTATCATCAATTGAATAAAGAAGTTCTGATATTTCCTTTCTAAAATTTCCATCATCCTCCTTCTCTTCCACCAAATATCTTATTACAGAACCAAGCTGTGTATTAGCCTTCTCAATGCACTCTATTATCTTACCAAGCTCTTCTTTTGGGGTTTGAGTCATAACATTCAGAAGACAACAACAAAATTGAACATCGGGAACAATGTCCAAATCCACGAGTTGCTTAAAAATCTTCACAACATCATCAATTCGCTTAGCTTTCCCATAGCACTGGACAAGTGAGGTCAGAACATAAATAGTAGGCTGAAATCCAGACTGGACCATTTCATTCAACAATCCTTCTGCTTCTGAAACCATCCCATTGCAGGAAAATACAGTAATTAAAGATGAAAATGATAAGCTATTAGGCTGACAAGTCCCCGAACTTTTCATGTCTTCAAAAATTTCAACAGCTTCATCTATGCAACCAACATTAGCACACATAGCCAAGAGCCTGTTATAGAGATCCACACTCAAATCCATTCCATGCCCCTTCATTTCCTCATAAACACCGAAAGCACCGTCACTATATTGTGCTGCAGCATAAATTCGCAAAAGAGTAGAATAGGTTATAAAATCCGGCAAAACCCCATCAGTTACCATCTCTTTATATATATTTTTGGCCTGCCATGACCTCCTAGCCCTGAACAAGCCACCCAGCAGTGTGTTGTATGTCACCACGCTAGGCTTCACGCCAAGAGCCTTCATTTCCTCGAAGATTCTCAAGCCCTCATCGTACTTCCCTAACACGCCATGCATCTTAATCAACGATGAGAATGTCGATGCATCAAGGGTCCATCTCTCAGCTTTTGCACGATCATACAAGCTCAAAGCCATATCAACATTATTAGTTTGCGCATAAGCAGACACCATAGCCGAGTACACCATGGCATCGGGTTCACACCCGAAACTCGGAAGCTTTTCAAACCATTCCACGGCTTTATTGGGCAAGGAACACATCCTAGCAGAGTTAATCAAAGTCGAAAATGTAATGTTATCAGGTTTAACCCCTCGTTGAATCATTTCATCGAACAGCTTCTCTGCGCCTTCAAAATCCCTAGACTTCCTAAACGCCTTCAGGGTGATGTTAAAGAGAATCACCTCGGTGTCTCCATAGGGTTTAATCTTGTCCAGGAAGTACCTGAGAACAAAGGGCGCGGTAACAGAATTCACCATCTTGTCAAGAATGAACACAGCGTCACTTTCTGAAACATTGTCTCTTAGACCCTTCAAAATTGTGGATACGTGTTGCGCGGTGGGAGTGCACGAGTTCAATGACTCGGCGAGTCTGGTGAGGTAAATGTACCTGGAGCTCGACGATTTGGTTCGGATGTGTTTGGCTCGAGGGTTGCTGGGATTAACCCAAACGCGGCTTTTGGATAAAGACGAGGAATTTGTATCTGGGTCGCGAGAAACAGCGTCTTGGTTTGGCGCGTGGGCGTGAGGGTGGTGGAGAGAGGCTTTGGAGATAAGCGTGAAGCGTTCGTAGGTGACGTTTGAGAATAGAAAATTGTGCAGAGAAAATGAAGAAGAAGAAGAAACAGAGAATGCAGAGGGAAAAGATTGATGATTATGGAAAAGAAAAGAGTGAGAGATGCAAAAATGTGAAGCCATTCTGCTTGGTTATTCAGATACAGAGAAGTGTTTGCGCGAATGTCATGGCCTGTCAACAATGGCTGTATCTTTTGCGCGCTTGGAGTGTTAGCAGGGACGAGATCGAATATATTACTGTTTAACCTAATATATTTAAAAATGAAAACAAAAATGTCATCTAATAACTTATCGATAAACTTCAATAAATTGCATAGATTATATCAATTAAATATAAAATAGTTTAAAGTAGGATAAAATATTTTTTTAAGTGGCTAAAATAAATGTCTGCCAGTTCATTTTTTTTAAGATTTGTTTTGACTTTTTATTTTTACAACTTGGATTGATGTTATTTTAATTTTAAAAAGTTGAATTACTTTTGTTAGTTAGAATTAGAGATTTGTTGCATTAAGTTAATTGAGTTTTCGATAAATTTTACTAATTGATTATTCAAAAATTCTATATTTTTAATTGTAAAGTTTGATTTTTTTTTATTAAGCAGTTGGCTTATTTTGTCTCGTTTTAATTGTTTATTTATAAATACTAAACAGTGATTAATACAAAAATAATATTGTAACTAAAGTACAATAATTTAATGATTTTTATAGTTTTTACAAAAATATGTTAGATAACGAATTTGTTATATTTCTTAACATTATTATTAAGAATTGCTTTGTTAAGATAACCAAACTCTAAATACTCAATTTAAAATATAAAATTTTGTAATATCCAATTAAAAAAAATAGATATTTAATTAAAAATAATTAAAGTTATGAGAGATTTAAAACTTAACTAAACTTATAAAAATATACAAGATTTAAAAATAAATAAATAGATCATGTAATTATAAAAGATAATTTATTTTTATTAAATCGAAGCATAAAAATATGGTTGAATAAATGCATTAGATTTATGTTGTAATGTAAGCATGGTTAGAAATGAAGAAAGGGGCATAGTTTTATTTGTTTTAGTTGAAAACGTGAACGTGGGCTTCTGGCAAAAACACTTGGAGATTAATGAATATGACAAATTCTGGAGAGAATATGTACTCCAAACTACACTGAATGTTTATCTTTTCGGGAACATCTAATAAAATCGGAACAATGTAAAGAATATTATAGCATTGCCCAGCTTGAGGATGACACGCAGATCGATAAATAATCCATATATTGAAACATTAACTTAATTGATTAATAAAATATTATGGTAATTTAAAAACTATTAATTATTTTTATTTTTGTTAAAAAATACAAATTTAATTTAATTAAATCTTATAAAATCACTTATAACAGATGAAATAATAAATTCAAAAATATCACATTAATAAATAAATTTTAAATTTAATCAAAATTAATTTATAAGATAAAATTTGTATTTATTTAAATATTATAAATTAGTTTTATATAATTGACGGGAGACTTTCAATTAGTGAAATTAAATACACATAATTTACTTACATTTATAAATTGTTTTTACATTTGTGTTTATTTTAATTTGAGAACTTTTTTCTTATGAATTAGTTTATTAAAAGATAATTTTCATAATTACAAATTTCTCGATGTGATATCAAAGTTCGCAATTATTTATATTTTTATTATATTTATTACTATAGTTTTTAAAATGTATTTTATTTCATATTAGTATTTTGTTGCTCTTGTTACAGTGGCATATTCACATTGGATGTTGTATTTGCAGACAATTTGAAGTCTTCTAAATACCATATGTGCAATTTTTTAGAATTTTAAGATCATGATTTTTCTTTTAAGTGATATTTGATTAAAGTGTGAAGGAGGAATTTACATAACAAATATAACTTTCACATATTTTATCTCTTCCAAAAAAATTAAGCCACAATTTTATCAATTTGTACAAGGTGTCTATATAGTTGTTGATTAAATTCTCTCACCTAGACTTTCTTGTAACGTGAATTAACGAGAAACATCCTTCAAATATAGTTTTTTTTTTAAGTTTTTTATCCTTTAAATATAATAAATTTTAGTTGAGTTACAATATTTAGTTTAGAAAATTTCGTCTTCATCTTTAACTTGGATTAGTTTGTTAGGTTTAACCAAAAGGAGATTCACCAAGAAGACATAATACCATCACTGAGAACTGAGTTTTACCATGTAAATGATTGATATCACTCTCTAGCTGAAACCTCAAAACAATAAATTAATCACTAGTAACAAAATCGTATAACGTTATTGTTTTTGGGCCTTTTATGTCGAATTTGAGGTCGACATCATATCACGAGACCTTAAATTGATGTCGAATTTTGTCAATATTCAGCGTTAATCAATTTTTTTTATTTTTTTAATGAATTATCTTTTTTACAACTCTACAAGACTGACTTGAAAAGTAGAAAAACAATAAATTTCAGTTTTTGATATTTTATATAGTATCAATAACAAACCATAAACAAGTTCAAATCAAACAACAACAAACAAGTTTAACGAAACAAAAACAAACAAATTCAACAATTAAAAACAACAAACAAGTTCAACAAAAAAAACAACAAACAAGTTCTTCAAAACGAAAATAAAAAGTAACGTTTAAAAGATAGGTTCTTCAGAATAAAGTGTCCTCACCCATAAAAGATAATGAGTCTATAAAGGACAAAAACACAAAATTAATCGGTTAAAAACAAACTAAATTCATTTTAATCTTCATTTTAACTTACTTAAAATAAAAAACTTTTGTGATGGATTTTTTTTGTCTAAAGATAAATTTATCCACAAGTGAAATTTATGACACCTCTAGTTGAGTTTATGTAATATACATAGTTTCTAAACTATCAAATTAAATTAAACAAATATTTTAATGAATAAAAATAATTTATTTATTCCATAATATATTTAATTTTTAAACTAATACCAGTGTTTCTTAATATGTAAAATTGTGGAAATAAACTTCATTAAATTAAATAACTTAAAAAAATAAATGTTAAATATTCTTATTTTCACTTTTGATAAACTGATTTTCAAGAAGTAAAATACTATCAAACTCTGCCTACGTCATTATCACACTACAACATTTGAACGATAATTGCTGTGATGTGAACAACGTGACGGTGCCGACACGATTCTTGGTTATGGCTCTGTGGACTTGTGATTATGTGTGATCACATGGTGTTCGTATCTCTAAGCACTACTTTACATCTATTTAGTAATACTAATTTTTTGTGAACATATCTGTCCAAAGCATGTGATGATGCAGGTTGAAGAAACTGACAAATTTTGGTGGCATCGTAGCTTCGAAAGAATTTACAAAGAAATAATCATGATGCTTAAACATTAAGATCACCCTATAATTGAGATTTGGTTCTTCATGGTGGGTGCTCCTTTTACCCATTATTTATTATTTATTCATACTTATATTACCTCATCATGCATCATGCGATTAATTCAGGACCCCTTTTCCCCCACCCGATTGCTACTGCTCTTGCCGTGGAATATTCTACATTTCATTTCCTTCATATTTGTAACTCCCACTTAGGTTTATCATCATTCTACATTCATTTTTTTGAGGTTGATCGAGAAAGCAAATCACGTTAACAAAACCTTTTTATGTGTATTGTAATGATACCCTCAAAACCTTTTTTTTGTGTGTGAACAAAGTTGTATGCATCTTTTCAGTATCTGGTTGTACTCATTCAAATTATGTTTAGGTTCATGGATCTAATCAGACGGGAAAAGGGCAAGGAAAAAAAAGAGATATGGTTGTCAATTTGTCATCATTATCTTCACAGGTCATTCATCATTTATCACTAACTACTAAAAGCTTATCGACAACAACAACAGAAAAGAAAAAACTAATAAATCTCATAGGAAAAGCATATATAATGTAATAAACTACAACAACTTATCTAGTGTAGGTGTTTGTTTTATCTATCAATTATTAAAAAAATGTACGAAAAAAAATAAATCGTGTAATCGCGTCTTTATTATGACCTTACCCACCTAAAAAGTACTAGTGGTGGGTGATATTGGTTAGAAAGTTATTCACTTCGAGGAAAATCAATTTCAAAAGGCAAATCCACTTCCAGAGACAGATTCCTTGTTGGTAAAGAAACCTTATTTTATTAACTCATCAAACGTAGAACAAAACATGTTGGTAGTATAGCATTTATAACATTTAATTAAATATCCCTTATTTTTTTCCCCTCCCTCTAACACCTTTGAATTTTAATCAAGAAAAACAAAGAAATAGTTCAACATGATGAAACGGAGACGAAGTGAAAGGGCACCATCATTTACAGAGCCAATAATGCAATCACATGATTGTGCAACCTGAAGGGTTCTCGTCGCTGAAATATTGCTCACCACGGTTGTTCAAATAAGAGGGCCTGCCACCACCGTAACTGTCATAAACGGGCCTTGCATAGTACCCGTCGTAATAGTTCATGGGCCCACCGTATTCGTAGAAAGGCCCAACGGGCCTACCTTCATAGCAGGGAGCAGGAGCATAGAGCATCCCAATTGGAACCGCCATCGGTGGTGCTATATGTGGCTGAACGGGTAACGCAGCAGGTGCCGGCTTGTCTTTGGGCTTTTCCGCTTCCTTGGGTTTTTCGGCTTCCTTTTTGGGAGCCTCTGCTTTAGGCTTTTCCGCGTCTTTCTTTTTCTCAGGCTCAGACTTGGGCTTCTCGCCGCCGTCTTTCTTCTTCTCGGGCTCGGCCTTGGGCTTACCGGCTTCTTGTTTAGGAGCGTCGGCTTTAGGTTTCTCCGCGTCTTTCTTTTTCTCGGGTTCGGGCTTGGGCTTATCGGCCTCCTTCTTAGGCTCGGCGGGCTTGGGCTTGGGTAGGTCTAATATCTCAATGCTCTTGATGGAGCCTCCACCTTTGTAGCAAAGCTTGTCCCTAATTTTCTCGGGGCTACAACACACCACCGTAATGAACACCATGTTTGCCTTCTCATCGTATTTCTGGTCCCGAATTTCTCTTGTTCACAAAATTTCAACATCCAAAAAATCAACTCAATTTGATTCCCTCCTTAATGTTTGGTATATCCAGAAAATAAATGTATGCAAATTGCAAAATTTATCGTGATTCTAACGTATGTATAACACACGTAGTAGAGAAAATTAAAGCAAGTGGTGATGAACTCACGAGGATACTTGGCGAGAACTTTCTTAACTTTCTTGCAGCATTTTCCACACTCAAGGTCAACCTTGAGTTTCATGATAGTCACCTGAATTAATGTGTTCAATAAAAACCACCCATCAGAATTATACTACTCTATATGTATCCAAAATGAACCAATCTTACAACTGTGGAATAGAATAAAGAATGGCTTCACCATTATGCTACAAATTCAAGCAGAATTAAAGTAGGAATTGAAATCACAATTTTAGTTCGTAAACAAGGACATTATGTAAAGGACACTAATCCAGAAAAAAGAGTGATAATTGAGATGGCCATGAAAGCTGCTTACCTTTTCAGCCATGGTTGTGGATCAAAAGATCAGATCTGAGGCCGAGATGAAACACAGAGAAAAGTTATGAGAGCAGCAACGCAAAGGAAAGAGACAGAAAAGCAAACTTAAGAAGGCATTAGCAAACCACACTAACCAATCAAACAGCAACACGTAATCCCTCAAAGTTGAATTTCATGGTGAGGTTTTATCGACACTTTTGAGAGGGTGGCCAGAGGCAGAGGATATGTATGCTGTTAATACTTGCAGTAACACAAGATTGATGGCTTTGCAATTCAGCACGCATGTGCTATCTTTGAATGAGACGCCCAATCTTGTTGACTCAATGCACCTTCCTCAATCCCTATAAATAGCAATCAATTAAATGCCATACACTGTGTATGCGTATGGTTAATTTTAATACTATTAGAATTATGGGTTTTATGAGTTTTGTTGTGTGCAATAATGATCATGCACTACCTCGTGCCGACCGTACACGTGTCTAAAGGAAAGTGTCTCACTCGCAAGCGTAATGAAGCATCTATAATATTTGTTACACAAAAGAGATCATGGTCCATTCATTGGTGAGTAATGAACATGAACCAACCTATGGACGCATATCATGTTTGGAGGGTGGAATTGAGTAAAGCCACCACTACCTTATTAATTTGTTTGTAGTTTTGTAGATGCAGCGGGAGTTGAGAGTGGTCCAAAACGGTGGGCTCCAATTAGCCCACATTTTTCTTCCTGGCACTCAAACCCAATCATACCCTCTAACTGAATTCTGTTCATTTCTTATGGTTTTTGCTTAGTTACAACTTTTGTCACAGTTTTCTAATGTTAATCTTCTATTGGAAGGAAGATTAATTTTACATTGGAGGTTAGTAGAGTCATAGTGTGGGACCCTTCTGTTAGACATTCATATTTCTGTTTTGATTTTGGTGATTGTATTTTCTTTGTATCTAATTGATAAAAGGTTCTATCTAAGGTCACACGGAACATGATGTTTTTGGTTACAATCTCTCAAATTATTTATTACACAATCAAACATGATGCTTATATACGTTTCGTAATTGATATTGGATGTCCACAAGTTGATGATGAGTTTAAATGGTATGGGCTTTTGCTTGGATGATTTTAGCGCCATCCAAAATCTTGTTTGCTACATAAATGGAAATTTTTATGCTACAACACTAGTTAATTAACTATAGTCGAGTTTAATGAATATGCATTGTTATTATTATTATACAATTAGAATTTAACTTTGATATGAATTTTCAATAGAAAAAAGTACACTGATTTAATTTGAAAAAAAAAGTAGGAAAAAGAAACTAGTAATTTTTCAGATTTAAAATCAATTCAATGTAAAAATTCATTTTTAAAAACACGTTACTGACTATTAAAAACTTACAGATAAAATTTGGTTTGTAAATTTGTAATATCTTTTGAAAAAGGTAGGTTTCGACAAATAAATCAAATCCAACCCGTAGAGCCAGAAACGGACCAGCCTTATCTGCTAAATGATGAAGTGGGCTTCATCGGATTACTAGGCCCAGAAAGAGTATCAGGGCTTCAGCATCTCATAGGGTCCAATATTGGAAAGTGGCCCGAGTTTCTTTTATTCCATTTATTCCGATGCAGTGGTCTCATCCATCCATTTTCTGGTCGTTGAAAGCAAAAGGGGTTTTCACCAATTCCATATTAAATTTATCTTTTTATTCCAAAATTTATAAATTATTTATTCACTGGCTATAGCCAGTGCCAAATACTGAAAAAGTTGTTCATAAACAACTTGGAATAATGAAGACAATTATAGAACCTGTAAAAGTTAAGTTTCCAAGTGACAAATTATTTGAGTAAATAATAATAAGAGATTATTAGCATTAAAATGTCAAATGATAAAGTATAATAATTCAGAATTAAATCCGACAAAAACCACTGGGTAAAATCAGAAATAAACTGTCGGATGGAAGTATGAATGATGATAGCATTATTTAGACTTGCTGCACGCCCTGACATGTAGTGCAAACTTACCTTGGAAGAGAAATACGGTGTAAGAAAACGTACGACAGAGAATCCAGTGTAATCTAGACAATGGGTCCTGGGAAATGCAGTCTGCCAAAGCTTTATCAGAATATAAACAATTTTTCATATGCATAATGCTCTATGGCAAATTAAAACTATAAACAACATTACTGCATAACTTAACTTCGTATGTTCAACCAGCACAACTATATGGGTTGAAATATTAGTAAACGTAATACATCTTGAGATCGATTCAACAGGAGGATAACACTTTATTTGGTAATGAATCTATGCTTTTGAATGGCTCCACAAAGGTTCAAGCATTCAACATTTCATCTGAGATCAAGTACATATGTTACAACGATTTTTTTAATTAAGAATGAATTCTTTTAAGGTTAGGGTTTCTGTATAAAAGCACACGACTTAAGTTGTCTTTCCCGTCTCATCTTTTCATCCTGAAAACCATCCGTTCATTCCTTCCTTAAATTCATGCTTTCAAATTTACTTAAATTATATACAATAAATCACTTAAAACAAATCTAAAACAAATTTAAGAATGAAGTCTTTTATTTACAAGTCGAACAATTTATGTGAAAAATGAGTTTAGAAGAAAAATTAAGTAAAAGAAGGAAGGAAAGAAAACTTACACGTAAAAAAGTGGGAGGAAAGAAGATACAAACGAATGTACAAGCTACAACTATTCTTGTTTGATTAGGAAGAGAATACAAAAATTTTAAAAAATGTGAAACTTGCTTAATGCAATCTTATAATTAATTGAAGAATATATTATTCACAATTCTCATGCTTAGAAAAAAATGTCACGAATTTATAATAAAAGAGCTACAATTCTTCTACTTACTATTTACTATCATAATTTATTATTAAATTGTTCGTATATGATTCTTTATTTTTGTTTTGTAAATGCTTTCAAATGACCTGTCACACCGTGAAGTTACCGTCCATTTATTTGTCTACTTTTCTTGTAATACTATTATTATTATTATTATTTTTAAAAAAATATTTATTTATATGTAGTATAAGTTCATCAATCAAAACGAAAAAAGTTTATTTTTTTTATTTAAGTATTTTCCAAAAGTTAAATTTAGTTTATATTAATTATTTAAATATGAAATTTACATATGAGTAGTGAAAATAGGAATTGTTATACCAAACTTATTATTTCATACATTTTGATTTAATGTTGGATGAAATTAATCGTGAGTATATTTTTAGCATTTTATTGAAAACCATTATAAATAATTTTTATTTTTCAGAAACGGCCAATCGAAAACGTCAAATCGGCTGCTGGTAATTTTACACTATCACCTCAAAGTTACATGTGACTTTATCTATCAGTATCATAACCTTTTCCATGGTTGTAGACGAATCATATAACACTGTTACTCTGTCCCATCAAATGACAGAAACATTCTAATATATTTAAATTCTCATTTTAATCATCTTATAAAAAAAAAGGTATAAAATATTTTTATCATTCGTGTTGATTAATTTCCTCTAATTTGCCGACATTTTTTTAATATGTTTCCTGCGAAAGTGGTAGTGGTAGAGATTTGAATTGGTGCACCCAAATTTAATGCAGTGGCTGTTAATGTTTTGAAGGCAAGTCGTTGAATTTTTATTTAGCAGTTTTGATTTAATGAGGACGATGAGGATGAGTGCACCCAATAGTAGGGAGATCATTTATGTGTTCCGCAATTTCGCTATAAATTCAACACCAACCTTACAAACAAAGGTTGCAACGTCATTTTATAATCATTATCACGCTCAGTGTCGGAGGTATAAAAAAATTGGGAGTATTAAATATATGAAATATATTAAAGTTAAAATATACGTTTTTGTTTATATACTAATTTATATGCATGAAAATTAAAAAACTTGATGATCAATATCTCCTTCATTGAACATTAAGCTTAGCCACTAATCAAGATTATGATTAAGTGAACTTTAATTTTGTATGATAAACAATTTTTTTATAAGAATTTGCCTTCAATTGGTAATTAACCTTTTACCGGAAGGATGAAAATTAGGAGTTATTTAGCATCCGTTTACAATTGATATATTTAATCAAGTTAAAGAATTATCATAAAAAAATCCCGAAACCAATCTTAAAGCTATAAAGTCATTTAAAAGATAAATATATAAATCTAGACAATTATGCCTATTGGCGAAACGAATTATTTTTTTCAATAATTAGTACAATATATGATTTTGGTGAGATCCATTCAAATTAATGCAAATGTTATTAAATATATAAAATTAAGATGTTTAGATAGTGTTGAAAGAGGGATCAAGATGCCAACATTTAAATGGTGAAAATAATACTTTAAAGAAAAAGAAAGAAAACTCATTAAATAATTTAACTTAAAATATTTATTATCTTGAAATGAACAAATAATAATCAATAAAACAATAAATTTAATGAGTTATGTTACTAATGTATTTATTTTGTTTATTAGCATAATTTTTTCATGCCCTGAACAATTTTTTAAAAACTCTAAGGTAAACATTTTTGTAAAAACGCATTAAATAGCCATAATATTAGAGGCTGAAGAAGTATCTTATTCCTCGTATTTAAGAGACAATCAGGAAGAAAATGAAATTTTGCAAATAAAGAAAATGTCAATTCTAGCTAAAAAAGTAATGATAAAATTATTTTATTAAAAATATATCATAAATACATTTAAAAAAATCATCAATAATACTTTTCGTTTTTTTTTTAGTTTTGAGTTTTTTAACAATTAATATAGTACCTTCAAAAATAGCATTTTGTTTAAAATAAATTATGCAACAGTTTTCACCAACTATGTTGGTCCACCTACTAGTGGGTTAAGTTTGAAAATTCAAAATCTATAGATAATTTTTGATGAATAAAATCGAAAGTCTATATATTTATTTATTTATTGAATGAAATATAAAGTCTATGAAACACAGGAAATGAAACAAGGGTACAAAGCTTTGTGGATGCTGAGTCAGCCATACGGTGTTACATTAAACGGTCCACCTCAGATTTTCAGAATCCCCACGTCAATTTAATGTGCTTCCTTCTTCTGTCTGAAACTATAACATGCTATACAAAGAATCCAAACAAGGAAAGAGAAATAAGAGAGAAACCAAACAAGAGAAATCATCAATTGCTACCTCCAATATATTACACCACTGCAACACTTCTGAAGCAGAGATCACTGTCCATTATCACACAAATGGGTGAAGTAAGACTTCTTTCTTACACCAAAATTATCTGTCCATATTTATTCTTAATCAATCTGTCTCTTTCCTTTTTTCAACAACTTTTAGCTTTGGAAACTAACTACACTATAGGATTGGGATCATGCATATTCTCTCTAACTTTTGTGATCTTTTATAATGTCTGCTCTGTGATGGCGGCATCATTATCGTGTAATGCATTACATGTTAGTCATATGGAGATCCATTTTTCACTCACATCTTTGCTATTTCTAATTAATGTTGTAAGAACAAGGAAGAAGAAAAGAAAGAAGAAACCACAGAGGAAAAGAAGGAAGAAGAGAAAAAAGATGAAGAGCCTCCGCTGATAGTACTCAAGGTTGATATGCACTGTGAAGCTTGTGCAAGGAAAGTTGCAAAAGCATTGAAAGGATTTGAAGGTTATTTTAATTAAGTAATTCTGTTTATGCTCTAAGCTAGTAATTTAATCTGATTAATGTAAATCCATGAATGCAATTAGAGGAGGATCAAAGTTCGAAAGAGCTGTTCGTACGTGACTAGCTTTTGAGTATTTGTGTCAGCTTGTACTTTTGATCTCTCTTTTACCTCTCTTTTTCTTGTTAGAGGGATCCGTTATCTATGATTGTTTTTGAATTTAGCAGCATATACATGATGAAGTAATTTGTCAGGTATATATTATTCTCAACTTTTAGAGGTAACTTTACACATCAAATGGTGACAAAAAATTATCATGGCACTATAGTTTAATACATAGATAAAGGTATAGGTGGTGGGGGAGATTAACAATAATGAAATATTATCAAAATTTAAGTTATAATCCTTTTTGTGAAACAGGAGTGGAGGAGGTGACTGCAGATAGCAAGGCAAGCAAAGTGGTAGTGAAAGGAAAGGCAGCAGACCCCATAAAGGTGTGTGAGAGGCTACAAAAGAAAAGTGGTAAGAAAGTGGAGCTCATTTCACCTTTGCCGAAACCTCCAGATGAGAAAAAAGAAGAAGTCAAAGAACCGCAGCCAGAGCAGAAAAAAGAGGAGGTAAATTATTCTCCCCCTATTGCCTTCTATATTAGACATACCAGTTTTCCTTTTGCTGATTTCTTGTAATAGAGATTAATTTATAACAGTGGCAAAAAATGTTGTAGCTAATCATTCATTCACCTCAAGAGATCTTCTAAGTACATAGGGTTGGTTTCATGTTGTGTAATCCAAAAGCACTCTCAAATAGATATCATGTTTAATTTCTTGACGAAAAAATATCTCTGTTTTTTTTTACTTACACTGAATTTTAGTACCAACATATTTAGAATAAAATCACTCAAACGTCAGTCATTTTATCATAACCATGCAAAATCAATTTTATAACTAGACACAGCAAGCCCTTGAGAATTACTAGCAAAACTTCAAACCTGTAATTAGTTTCTTTCTTTTACCTTGGAGATTAAAACGAGGATGGTGCATGATAAAGACGACCAACATGCTTACTTTACAGCAAAGTGAAAATGTGAAATGCTTTGGCCTTTAGTTTCCATAGTTTGTTCTCTTTTGGTTTCTTGTTCCTGTTGTTTCCAAGGAAGATGGATGCTATGCTAGCATGAAAGTAACGAAACAAAGTCAGGAGAATGATGGCACTCTCCCACAAGGCACGTGTAACGAGGGCAACGGTGGTGACAATTAAGAGGGCTTGACCCCACCCTCTTTTGCAACTTGACATGCATGTATGCAGCCAAATGGGGTCACCTTCACGGGGATTATTATATATCTTGTTTTCACTTTTTACCGTGCCCGCCCTGTCAAGTAGGGAAGTTCATAACGCTATATGCCATATGCCATACATTTCACAATTCTTAAGGCACACGCATAAGTACAAACAAAACCATGTGAAGTGGAAGAAGTTGGAAGTTGTAACCACAGCCACTCTCTATTATGAGCTCAGCGGTCAATGCAGTTCTGTGAGACTGTGTTTTGTGACCAAGATTGTAGTCTTTGCTCCCTTGGCTTATAGTGTACAGTGGGAAACCCCACATGTCCCATTAACAAATTACAAGTCAGTGGAATCACTTAGGCCTCTTTTATTTCACCAACTAACATGTTAATATCTAAATCGATTAGGGATATAAATGAGTAAAAATCTAATTTTGCAAACTGATCTAAATAGATCCAACATCAGTAACCTAAACTAACCCTATGGGCATGTAAAAGACTATTTATGTTCACAAGTAGTTGAGTTTGAGAATTAAGCATGCAGTTAAACTGTCATTGCTCATACATCAGTTTTGACGAAACTGATGATATTTCTAGGTATGGTTGAATCAATGTAACATGTCTTATATTGTTGTTTCAAATTGTTTGTCAGCCACCTCCTGTTGTAACAGTAGTCCTCAAAGTTCGAATGCATTGTGAAGCATGTGCTCAAGTTATAGAAAAGGGGATCCGCAAGATTAAAGGTACATGGATTCATGCTTTTTCTTGATGTTTCATTCTCTATCTTCTGTAATGAATTATTGATTGCTCGTGCGAACTGTCTCTCCTTCCCTCGAGCACTCGCTATCTTGGAACCTACACATTTAAAGACAATTCTTTTTTTTTCTTTTTCTTTGAATTTTCTTATTTGTTATTTAAAAATTCAGTATTTTGATCTCATAATGACGAACATGTACTTTTTTTTATATAATTTTATTTTATGTGTAGTTTTAAGATATGAAATCCCCTTTTGTATATGCTTACAACACGTGAATAAATTTGGAATGCAAAAATTACTAAGAGCGTATTTCGAACGCACTTTTTGGTGCATTGTTTCCTTCTTTAAGTGTTGGATAAATTTCATGCGGATCTCACGAAAAGGATCAAAGTATGTTTTGGATTTTTCAGTAAACACAAAACGAAATTCTCTCAACAAGACAATAATGGAGAGTGTATTAAAAAAAACTGTCATCGTCTCTGTATTGAAAGCTAGGTCAAGAAGCATAAGGCGTGGCGCTAATCCCGTTCCTTTCAAAAATGTGCTTGATTTCAAGGTTTTTGGTGTAGCCTTTTGACCGTGAGAGTTGTGATGTTGATCTTAATTGGATCTCGAGGATTATATATTAATCGCACTACCAATGTCATGTACACCTATTTTTGTGTGCGAAAAAGGCCATAAATATTTTACCTTAACTGCGCAAAATTTTGCATTTCAATATGCTTATTTATGAGGAGGTGGCGGAGAAGGAGGTGTTACATGATGTCGAGAGATGAATCTTTAACATCATCAATTCACTGTTTCAACTTTTTTTATGTAGGGCATAACTTTAACTGGTATTATAAACAATATATTAAAGACACGCTTTGCGTTTAACTCGTGCTTTTAATTTAATTAATCTCTGAACTTTAAACTCTAACACATAATTTAATCATTTGAGAGCAATCTGTTACATGCTAACACGTATTGATTAATGCAGGAGTAGAGTCGGTGGAGACGAGCTTGGGAAATGATCAAGTGATAGTGAAAGGTGTGATTGACCCAGAAAAGCTGGTTGATTATGTGTACAAGAGAACCAAAAAGCAAGCTTCTGTTGTGAAAGAGGAGGAAAAGGAAAAGAAGGAAGAGGAAGAGAAAGAAGAGAAAGAAGAGAAAAAGGAAGGTGAAGAAAGCAAGGGAGATGATGGTGAAGAAGAGGATGAAAACAAAGCTGAGATTAAGAGAAGCGAATATTTGCCGATGAGATCCTACGTTGACTACTTTGACTACTTAGACTACCCTTATGACTCTCAGATTTTCAGCGATGAGAACCCAAATGCATGCAGTGTAATGTAGATCAGTATTATTATGTAGTAATTTATAACTTGGTGTTCTAGTAGCTGATCATCAAGTGAAGCAACTTCTTGTGCTGTGCCTGTTGCTGGAGCGTGGAATAAGGTGCATAGTAGTGATGAATATTTTAATGCTTTGTATATGATTTCAACGGCATCCCTCAGAGTTGGCATTTCCTATACATGGAGCTAGATGCCTTTTTTATTGTGTTTATGAACTTTCTACATATTTCCTTGCTAAAGGTTGGCCAGAATTGTTGCAGTGTGTACTGAATTTTAGCCAGCATCTTCAATTATATATGTACCTATAATGATGTCATTCATTAATAATTTCAACTCATGTTATGATAAAACTTGCTACCAAAATGACACTTCAAGCGGAATTTACTGATGCATTACTCCCAATTGACAGAATTCACAAGCTTCTCAGCTTTTTTATAACGATTCAAGGAAAAATTAATTCGGATTATTCTTTAAGCAAGATCTCATAAGGAGTCTTGTAAAGAAAAACAATATGATTAAAATAAAAGATTTTATAAAAAGTGACTGGCTTTGTTTCAAATAAAACTGAATCATTGATGAGTAGTTTGAAGTAGTGGGGAACTGATTTGGAACTCGGTTTTTTTCCCTACTGCTAAAGGAACCATAAGGTTGAGAGGGTTGTCCTTTATACAGACAGCTGCTGAGTTGGGTAGGGTCCAATTATTGACCAAAAGATTAAAAAAAAGTAGGAACAGTATTATAAGGTCTTACCTTTATAAGCGATTGTTAGAAGCCTCATCAGAGAAATGTAGTCTGTTAACAAGTAATGGAACAAAATATAACTTCTGATTATTACGCACTCTGACAGCGCTCGTGATTTTGACGTGATCTAAATCCTCGTACAACATTTTCTTTTACTAATATTCTTACATGCTGAATAAAATAATCATAAAATTATTATCTTTCCAAAATATTATTTATTACACATGTTTTTTTTATCAAGTGTTTTCTTTAAAAAGTAACAGGAAGGTACAGTGTTATTCATTTGAATATAAACCAAAAAGGATGTGTTAGTTGCAATGTCATGAGTTTTGAAGAAAGGATGATGCAAAGTAGAGGCGGGGAACCTAATTCCAAAAGGAATATGATGCATGCATTGCAATCTGCGAATCTCTGGAGTAATGGGACGTTTAAGATAGCGAAGGTGATATCAAAACAGATGCACAGAATTAAAAAAGGCGAATCAGAGGCACTTTATTCTTGTAAAGGTGGGGTTAACTGCCTTTTTTGAGTTGGCAAAAGCAAAGTTAAAACAGAAACGCCATGACAGAGACTTACAAGGTTATCTACTTTTGTTTTTTTGGTGAATCAGAGACTTGTAGATGTTATAATTGTGTAAGTTAACCCATCGTTTAATGGGATAGAACTCAAGTTGCATAACGCATTAGATCAAACAGCGGCTATAGCAGAAAACTGCGACGCCTAGTTCAAGAAAGAGGTATGACCATTCGTCAAATGGTGCACTGCGGGAGATTTTCTGCTCCAGGAAAATGACAAACTTTGAATTTACGGAATTTGAAAATTCAAATAATTTCAACCCATAATCAATGTTTCTAACTATTTTCAGCTTCTGATGATTTTGAAAATATCTCTAACTATTTTGAGATTCTGATTATCTTGAAAAGTTGTAATATAAACACGAAACTATTACTTTTCAAAAAATGATACTTTGATGAAAAAAGCTTCAGCAAACACACAATTTAAGTTATCACGGACTTCATTTAATTTTTTTAAAACTCCAGTAGCAGCATATTTTTTGTATAATTCATGAAATTGAAGCACAGGAAAAGCCTGTTCTAAAGACCCATAACATCAAGATTTCACAAAAATAATGGTTAATTTTACAATGGGATCTAGATATTTTTGGTGTATGATGCCTTGACATACGCCTTTCAGTCATTTAGTACAAATATGAAACTTTATCATAAAAATTAAACATGCACATACACATTTGTTGATGAGAGAAAGTGAGGTGTGTGGATATAAACAGTAAACGAGATAAACCACAACAAATGGCATGAAAATACCTTTTTTCTTTCCCCTTTTATTTTAGTGTGGATTAATCAAAATTCCTAGATAATATGTACCAAAAAGAAATGTACCAGGAAAAAGTTCCTACATAATAGCCATCAAAATGATGTAAGAATAAAAACTGAATTGCATGATGAATAGCCATCAAGCCATTGGCATTATATGTACCACAATGTTCACTTTCATGTAATTATCCTTATGGAGCTTAGAATTTCTCACTTATAGCCGTACTGGTGGAAGCTATATTAGCTAAAAGGATTTAAAAGGCTACACAGTCCATGTAATTTATCTTTACCTCTGCAAAGACTTGTACAGCACCACAGTCACATATTTGGCTAGAAACCGATGAGTTGTGCCAAGTGCGACCACTGAAGGGCTACCCTTTCCTTTCTGCATGTAAAGATGATTGAGCACTACATGCTGAGGTCTGGCTGTAAGAGGTTGGATTTCCATATTTGTTGACGGAATGTTAAGAAGCGTCATTTGCAAATATGGAGGAACCAATGGTGGCTCCTTTGCATAATCTTCGGAACTAAGTTGTAAGTTGTTATAACTAGAGTCTGGTGATTTAGGAGGTTCAAAACTAGAAATGCTTCCAATGTCCTCAGGAACATAATCCTTTATGTAATATACAAAATTGTTAGTCTCAATATAGATGTTCGCGCCTTCTGGCAGTAAAACATAGCGCAGACATTATTTTTAGTACTAAGATATGCAATGAAACCAATTTTATCATCATCTTCCCATCCCCTGGTTAGATATTGCAAGTTCTACCGATCACCAAATAAGTTTTACTAGAGTGACATGAGAAAAATTGGCATGTATAAAATTACAAAATAAAAAAAAATTACTCTAAAAGAAATGGATAAATTTTAATGTAAAACCGCTATAAAAATTTATTCCATGGATATTAAGGGTGGTTATCTAAAAAACAAAGGAGACCTGCAGAGTTACGTAGCCACAAAGTGACATTGAAATGAGTTCAGGATCATATCCATTGAAAACAAAGCTCTTGCAATAGAAGATATCTAACCTAAGATCATGAAACAGATGAGAAAGGGAGAGCATTATAAGGAGAAGACTGATGCAAGGGATACTAAAATCGAATGTAAAGTCCAAAAGAAAAATAAGAATTTGATAACTTGAGAGAGAAAAGGGAAATATATCCCAGGTTGCACAAAATAAGGTCCTTGACAATTCACGCAAACAGGGTTCCTAAATAATAAGATAAGCTTACACAAAATCACCATCACATGTCAATTATTATCTCAAGTCTATCAACAAAAAAGTACCTGCAAGTCCAAAATGTTGTAAGCATTACCCGCATCATCTTGAGCCCAAGGCAAGTCAGGTGCATACCTCCACTGGCCATCCACAATAAATCGAAATTGGTATACACCGGATGGCAACACTTTCATTATTGTGAAATCCTTCCCTGATCTCTGTAAGGACATTCTGATGAACCAAGAATATTATCATCTAAGCAACAGCTATAGCAGGCTTCGAAGATAAATGAAAAGGACATAACGTATGCATTTCATTTGTTTTATGTTTCATCTTCGGTTAATATGTCTTCACTAACAATTCAAAATCGCCACCTTGTTTTTTCTTTGGTTCCAGTTTTCAAGAAATTGTAAAGGTGACGCGAGAGAAACATATCAACAGAAAATGACAACAAAAAAACAAAAAAGGAAAAACATTACCAAACACATCCTAGACATTCCAAACCTTGTTTTCCAATTATCCCATGATCCCTCCACAGCCACTTCTTTCCCATCATAACTCCAAGTAATCATCGTTGGAATTCCAAGTTCACTGTACATATCCTCGTACCCTGACGTAGTCTGCATCCAGGAAGGGCTTGGAGTATGCATCTCATCAGGTCTTTGTAGTGGAACCACCGGAACCTAAAAACAGAGAATGGGGAGCAGTTAACAACTGCCAAAAAAAGAGAACCCCAAAGCAATACCTACACACAGACAACAGCCAAGCACGTATATTCAAAGCAACGAAAATTCAGAACCAAGCTTCCTAGAGACCAAATAGCACATCTTATATGATTGACAAGAAAACATCACGTAGCCTCTAGTGTCCACGATCAACATAGGAGAGAGTGAGGGGTAGGGTACTTGATTCCTGAACTGGACAAAAAATTCAGAAGATGCGAATATAGTCCTTTAAAGCAATCCCAATACATAAACTTCCCAGTCACCGAAACACTGAATTAGGTTCCCACACATGCTGATTGATACAATAACTAAAAACACAGGGCGAGAGAATGGAACTCCAAAGTAGTGAATGAAGAATAAAAAGGAAAAGTGATGAAGGAGCTTCGGAACTAAATAATCCACCACACGAACTTGCATCACATAGCCACTCTACAACAGGAGTTCTTTTACAATCTTAAAAGGCTAAAAAAAGTTACATGATTCACCCTCCAAAACGAGTGCACTCTGACATCATGCCTTCTAAGACACGCCGACCCAGAAACATGTACCAACATTCAATTAAAACTTTAGACTTTCGCAACTGATTAATCCATGAAAGGGGAGGCCAAGGGAGAACAAAGAAAAAAAAATACATTTTTTTGACAATCTGGACAAAAAAAAACAACCCATTTAGCAATAAACTGTAAAGAGAGGGTTTACTTGTGGGGCGAACATGAAGGGAGATTGGGTGGTTCTAGGGCTAGCAGGGGGAGAATGACCCATCATATCGGAAGGCGCACGATAGCCAGGGTTGGCGGACATGCAATCGGCGACACCGTGAGCAGGTGCAACAGCGGCAGCTTCGTCGTCGTCTTCTTCTTCTTCTTCTCCTTCGGTCTCGGAGGGAGTACCGTTGACATCGTCTCTCCCATTCACATTGCCCATGGTAATTGTGCAGGGAGAGAGAGGGAGGGAGTAAGAAGAGAAAAAAAAAAGGGAAAAAGGAGAAAGAGAAAGGGAAGGAGTGGGGTAAAACAATAATTGTATGATAGTAAAAAAAGAAATGTGAGATGGGTGGAAAGAAGAAAGTGAAGAAAGAGAAAGGAGTTGAGGGTGGGAGTGTGAGGGAGTGGGGTAGGGTAAGGTAAGGAGTGTTGTGTTGGGTTTTGGGGATGGTGGTGACGTCATCATAAGGACCTTACATTATGTTGTGTTGTGTTTGGAGTGTTGGCTCCGACGGCATGGAAGGACGTGAAAAGTCTTCGGAGCTGGGTTTAGGGCTCAAAAAGCCCAAGCTGAAAGAAAGTGAGTGTAGTATTGATATGGATACTTTCTTAAAATTTGGCCCGTTCAGTTGGCTTGGTGGGTTACAATAAGTGTAAGGACCTAGTATTTTATTTTATGTTGTGTTTTTATTTTAATATTATTTTAGAAGGGGTGGGGGAAGCAACTAGGAAGTCACAGGACTTGGTTTATTTGGAAGTGGGGAACAAAGAAGTCCGTGACTTCTCTCTTGTTTTGGCACCATGTAAACTTGGAAGATAAAAAGGAGGTGCTGGGTTCTGAAATGGGGAAGAGTCTTTGCTACCTTGCTGCCATTTTTGTAAAGAGAAGGAGAAGTTCAAAGTTTTGGAGGTGATTGGAGCTACACATCTTGAGGAGGATAGATTCAAAGAATTCACAAAGGAAGTCTTCAAGAGGTGGGTTTCTGAGCGTTCGTTCATATATAGTGGATTAACGAGCGTTGGTGATAAGGATTTGAGTAGAGAGCGTCTGTGTGCGCCTGTGAACGTTCGTTCATTCCAGGTAAGGGAAGCTTATTTGATTTAATTCATGTTGTGTGATTCGTTTGAACGTTCGTTAATTACTGTATGAATATATTTCATGATGTGCTGTGATTTGAGTTGCATGAACGTTCGTTGTTTACTGAGTGAAAATGAATATGACTAAGTTTACATATGTTGTATGAAATACATGAGATTTGGATGATATGAACTATATGAAGATTGTAAATTGTACCATGACATGAACGAATGGAATTTATGAAACTGTATGATGAGAAATGAACTGGAATGTAAATGAATTGAAAAAGAGTTTCCCCTTCATATTGAACGTTCGTATTGAACGGTCTTTGACCGTTCGGTCTCCCTTTTTAATAGTCAAGAATGGGATTCGTTCATTTGGAATGACCCCTGGTCGAGGACGAGCGTACTCTTGTTCCACTGCTTTGTTGAGCGTTCGTCCAATTGATATTCTGGTTGAAATGAGCGTTCGTCCTTTCGTGTGCTCGGCTTTAATGAGAGCGTTCGTTCAAATTGGGGTTCGGTTATACACCGAACGTTCGTTCAAAATTGGTGTTCGGTCTCATACCGAACGTTCGTCTAATTGGCGCTCGATTTTAAATTGAGCGTTCGTTCAAATAGTTCTCAAATTGAACGTTCGTCTTAATATGCTCGGTTTTTGAACAGAGCGTTCGTCCCAATGATGCTCGGTTTCTGTGTTTTAGCGTTCGTCCTTTAGGGTGTTCGGTTTTAGACTGAACGCTCGTTCTAAACAGGGGCTCGGTCTTAGATTGAGCGCTCGCTCAAAATCGGTAGCGTTCGTTTTCTGATTCTTAACGAGCGTCCTTCTTGTCCAGTCAACATGGTTCGTCCTCGTTCTATCTGAAATTCTGCCGTTCGTCCTGTGATTTGAACGAGCGTCTTTTGGTTTTGCTTACAGCGTTCGTCCTCGGACTTATTGGGGACAGAACGTTCGTTTTTGATGGTTTTCTTAAGAATGATGAAAATGATGATGGAATGATGAATAATGAATGATGAACAGTTTATGAGATGAAATGAAAATATGAATACATGATGAAAAATGAATGATGAACAGTATATGAGATGAAAGTAAAGTTATGAATGTTGAACGAGCGTTCCAGGTAGGAACGACTCATGGATGAAAGTTGAAAATTGTAAAGTATGACCGTGGCCAGACTTAGCAGACGATTCGATCCTGATATTCCGTGACTACTCGTCTTGACATAGAGGAGGTATGTCATGCGTGGGAATGGCAGGAGGTCCCCGTCACATAACTGTAATTTGGACGGAACCGTCACATAACTGTAATTTGGACGGAACGGACTAACCTCGGGTGGCAACTGATGAGAATGCCAGTTACCACACCACCCGGGTGCACGATCGTAGTAGCTACACGGGGAATTTATACAGTTCGGACAGTCAGTCGTGTTGAGTTTAATTAGTACCTACCTTACAGTGTATTGATATGTGACAAATGAATAACGTTGAAATATGCATGTTTGTTGAATTATTTACTTGAAATTGTATGTTGATGCATGAGTTAAATTATATAAGCTTACCCTTTCGTTTTTCCTTGTGTTGTCCATTGTACTTGTACGTCCGTCTTGTCATTGCAATGATCATCCGTGTGGATGTGAGCAGATGGAGACGAGCGTTTGGAAGAGGCGCTGAACGAAGACAATCTGGTTGAGGTTGAAGTGAAGACCGAGCAGTGAGGCGCTCGGCTAGTAGTGGTTGGCATGAGTGGTCGTTCGACCCTCTCTTGTTTTCTTTTAAGATTATTTCGACCGTTCGGTAATTGTTCTGTGTAAACCGTTCGGTCAGGTTTTGTTATTTGTGCGTTCGACTTCAGATTGTGATTCGTGTTGTAAGGTGTACGACTTGGCTTTTGTTTTTAGTGAAAAACTGTACTGAATTATTATTAAATGTGACTTTCTGAATTTATAGTTATTATTGTATTTTTGGGATGTCACATTAGTGGTATCAGAGCCTAGCCTCTCCCAGTACGGTGTGGTTCGAGGACGAACCAAGCGGAAGCTGGTGGGCATGTGACACCCGGGCACGGAGACGAGGGCGGGGAGTGACGCCGGTGCAAGAAGCATGGTGCAGGGGGCACAGACAAGGAGCGGCTCCTGGCAGCTTCGGGTGGAAGGGGTACATGGACGAATCGGACATACACCGGAATGAGAGGGATTTGGAGACTGTGTAGGTATGGGACTATACAGTTGAAGGATAGCTTAAAAGGATTGATTTGGCTACTCATATCACCAAAATGCATTTGCTTTTCGGTAGCCTGACCCATAAGAACTCCATGGTTAAGCGTGCTTAGCTTGGAGTAATTCTGGGATGGGTGACCTTCTGGGAAGTTTTCCCGGAAAGTGTGCGAGTGAGGACAAAGCACACTGGAAAGCCTGGTGGTGATCTGTGGGGGCAGTCGATGGTCCCTGCGAGTTGCCGGGACGTTACAGATGGTATCAGAGCAGTTTTGTTCTTTTAAGGACACTGTAGGTTATGAGTACACTGTGTTTTTGCTGTGCGCTTAAATTGCGTTTAATGAGTTATTTTCAACTCTTTGAACAGGACTAAAGTTCATTTTTTTCTCTGTTTCTCAGAGAACCTATGGCATCTAGACTACCTCCTCCTCCTCCACCACAGACCAATGATCATGATGGGCCCAACAACAACACCAGGCTATTGGAATCAGTGATCGAGAAGCTACAAGAGCAGAATGTTGTTCTGATACAGCAAAACGCGGCTAATTCACAAAATCTTGAAGCTGCTCGCACCAATTCTGAAATGACTCAGAGGCAGCTGATGGAGATTCTTGTAGCTACTAGGGGTACGCCGGGGGCATCTGCTTCAAATACTACTCATCAGGTTGAGTGGACTTTGGAGGGCTTCTTGCAGCACCGCCCTGCAAAGTTTGATGGGAAATGCCTTCCTGACGGAGCTGATCAGTGGATACGAGACATGGAGCAGATCTATGATGCCAAGGATTGTCCAAACGATCGAAGACTGGCATTCACTGAATATTTATTGACTGGAGAGGCCAGTCATTGGTGGTCGACTGCGAAGATGTTACTAACGGAATCTCACAGCCCTATTTCCTGGAAAGTCTTCAAGGAAAAGTTTTATGAAGAATATTTCCCGGATAGTGTTCGTTTCGGCAAAGAAGTGGAATTTCTCCAGTTGGTGCAAGGTAATATGTCTGTTTCTGAGTACACCAGCAAATTCAAGCATCTGGTCCGTTTCAACACTATGGCTACCAGTGAAGAATGGCAGTGTAGGAAATTCGAGAACGGGCTGAGGAGTAATCTGAAAGTGCTGTTATCCAGCCTATGCATTAGGTCTTTTCCTACACTGGTTGAGAGGGCCAAAGTATTGGAAAAGAATGTGGCCGAAGCAAAGCAACAAAAGAAACAGCAGCAAGCAGCTAAGGGATTGGTCATGTCCAAGCCAAATTTGAACCGAAATAGGGTACCTTACGCTCGTCCAGTACAGCCACTGAATTCAAGTGGGTCTCAAGCTTTGGTTGTTGCCGGACAATCTGGGCAACGAGGGACGGTCAAATGTTTTCAGTGTGGAGGACCCCATTTCAAGTCAGTCTGTCCTCAGTTAACTGGAGGAAAGTATTGCGACCGCTGTAGGAGAAGTGGTCACTGGGAAAGCGAGTGTTATATGGACAGACGTGCGGCAATGACACCGCCAAATGCTGGGAGAGCGCAACAAGGAAGGGATGGACGAACGCGGGCTGTTGGTAGAGTGTATGCGATCACGGGTGCCGAAGCTGCCAATCCAGGTACGTTCGTCCCTAGTATCTGTTTGTTATTTGGAAAGCCATGTTTTGTGTTGTATGGTTCGGGGGCGACACACTCCTTCATTTCGAAGGCGTGTGTTGGGGAATTGGTTATAGTCGAACGCGAGATGCAGTTCGACTTGGTAGTATCAACCATAGCGGTTGGTAGTATAATGTGTGTAGATACTTGAAGGATATAATTTTACGCACTCTTGTTTCATTTTTGGAACATTATAAGAATGTGTTAGCTTAAGAGTATAAAGAGGAGAGTTATATTCGAAGAAAGTAAATCTCATTTTCAGAAATAAGACAAATACCATATATTTCATTAATTTAGTCCTTTAAGGCCATGGAGACTACACATATTTTTTCAAACCTCATAAGTTATAACCAGATACCATAATGTTCGTGTGAAAATGGTACCACACACTTTAAACGAACAAACATAAAAAGTAAAACAGATAAATATTACAGTCCATAAAATACGCAAATAAAGTAAATAAACAAAAGCAAATAAAAGATGTTCGGGGTTCGATCAATGTTGATCGTTAATATTACAGACCATCAATAATAAAATTTCAGTGGAAAAATTCTCGAGCCGGTTGTGGTGGTCTAAGGGAGAGCTCCGTCGAGGGAGCTCTGGTTCGGAATGCGAGAGGCATGGGTTGAGGGATTTGTCGTTCGTCCTTGTCATCGTCGATGATGATCGGAACGGGGAACAAGTTCAGCAACCTCGGCGCCTTCATAATTACCCAGCCATATTCTTCAAATAATATTTTGTGTCAAAAATAGAAGGGGAAAAATAAAATAAAATAAAATAAATAAAAATGAAAATAGTGGTAATTAGGGTTCTTACCATACATGTACAGCGGCAACTGAGAAAATACGGTGCCAGTGGGGTCTAATTCCGCTTGCCAGCGCTTGACCCGGTTACCATGATTGTTGAACCAGCAGTGTACATTATATTCACTGACTTCTCCGAAGGCCCTGAGTCGAGATGCAATCTCGACGACTTGGGCTCTGCTGGGATGTGTGACCCCGTGGTTGAAGATATTGGTCATCATTTTGACCTGATCATCAGTAGGTTTCCACCGCTGACTGGTGTACCTCTCCATCTCCATATCACTCATCTTCCTCTCAGAGTATTTCTAAAGCATAAATAAATAATAAAATAAAATAAAAAGAGCAAAAATAGAACGAAAATATTCAGTGTTTTCTTTATTTGTTTTGTTCCCTTTTAGGTTCTTTTGTGCAGCCAATCATTGTTGTTTAGTGTCCAGTATCAGATCTGTTTCACGGTCCTCGCAAAGGTTCCTAAACGGATCTATGTCAATTTGTCCATGTCCGGTTCATACAAATAAATTTCTCTTTTTAAGTTTTCTGTTTTTATGGGGTACGTGGCGTTGTTCTACCCGATTGTCTCTGCCATACCCTCAATCGAGGGGAGATTAACGTCTGGTTTCCAGCCGATATACCCCTTATCTTAGTTAATGCAGTGTGTTCTTAGTTTTTGTTAATAAAAGGAAAATAAAAGAAGAAGAAAGCAAATGCAGGAGCAGAAGTAAAATAACAAAACGGAAAATAAAGAAGAAAGCAGAATAAAATTGCGGGAAATAAAAGCTCAGAAAAGAAAAAGAAAAGTACATGAAAGGAAGCAGAAAGAAGAAAGGGAAGAAAAGAAGCGAGAAGTAAAGAAAGAGGAAAAGCTGGGTAAAGGAAAGGAAGAGATAAGAGAAAAGAAATACTTACTCGAGGCGGAGCAAAGCCTTGGAACTTGCAGATTTGAAACTTGCCGGAAAAACTCTCCGATCTACCACACTCAGTCGTTCAGATCTCGCAAAGTTTTCACTCTCAGAACCCTCGGTGCTCAGATCTCACTCTCTCACTAGCTCAGATCTCTCTCTCACTCTCTCTCTCTCTATCACGCGTTCTGAAAATCTCAGCGTTTCGAAGTGTCGCCTAACGCGGCTAACGCCTTACTTATAGCCAAAGAACCTTACTGTGCTCACAGTTCCGGTCATGCATAACCGGAACCTTCAATAGTAGCGGTTAAAAAAAAAAAAAAAAAAGTAATAATAATATTTAGTATGCGATTTTATCACATTTTGGGAGTATGAAATATTCAAATTATAGAGGATCTCTTACTATGAGGTTGAGTGTAAATACGCCCTGATTTTGGTGTGAGTTATGTGATATGCATGATGATCCAAAATTATCTCCTCGTATGAGTGGTTGAAGTTGCCCTGATAAGCTCTTGGAGTGGTGGAAACTACCAGGATGGGTTTATTATGTGAGTAGTGGGAGGCAACTCTACACATCAGACAGGATGTGCTTAGACTTCGACAATCTCTTGTATAAAGTGATGAGAATAACGCTCGAAATGCAACCTGTTAGAATTGAAGATGGCAACACCAAGTACTACAAGAGGAAAGCAATCAGATTGGTGAAAGTCGTCTGGGACGAGAAGACAGGCGACTCTACTTGGGAAGTGGAAGATGCTATGAAAGATTTATATCCCCATCTGTTCGAGACTCCGTCCTAATTTTCGAGGACGAAAATTTTTGTTGTTGGGGAGAATGTAAGGACCTAGTATTTTATTTTATGTTGTGTTTTTATTTTAATATTATTTTAGAAGGGGTGGGGGAAGCAACTAGGAAGTCACAGGACTTGGTTTATTTGGAAGTGGGGAACAAAGAAGTCCGTGACTTCTCTCTTGTTTTGGCACCATGTAAACTTGGAAGATAAAAAGGAGGTGCTGGGTTCTGAAATGGGGAAGAGTCTTTGCTACCTTGCTGCCATTTTTGTAAAGAGAAGGAGAAGTTCAAAGTTTTGGAGGTGATTGGAGCTACACATCTTGAGGAGGATAGATTCAAAGAATTCACAAAGGAAGTCTTCAAGAGGTGGGTTTCTGAGCGTTCGTTCATATATAGTGGATTAACGAGCGTTGGTGATAAGGATTTGAGTAGAGAGCGTCTGTGTGCGCCTGTGAACGTTCGTTCATTCCAGGTAAGGGAAGCTTATTTGATTTAATTCATGTTGTGTGATTCGTTTGAACGTTCGTTAATTACTGTATGAATATATTTCATGATGTGCTGTGATTTGAGTTGCATGAACGTTCGTTGTTTACTGAGTGAAAATGAATATGACTAAGTTTACATATGTTGTATGAAATACATGAGATTTGGATGATATGAACTATATGAAGATTGTAAATTGTACCATGACATGAACGAATGGAATTTATGAAACTGTATGATGAGAAATGAACTGGAATGTAAATGAATTGAAAAAGAGTTTCCCCTTCATATTGAACGTTCGTATTGAACGGTCTTTGACCGTTCGGTCTCCCTTTTTAATAGTCAAGAATGGGATTCGTTCATTTGGAATGACCCCTGGTCGAGGACGAGCGTACTCTTGTTCCACTGCTTTGTTGAGCGTTCGTCCAATTGATATTCTGGTTGAAATGAGCGTTCGTCCTTTCGTGTGCTCGGCTTTAATGAGAGCGTTCGTTCAAATTGGGGTTCGGTTATACACCGAACGTTCGTTCAAAATTGGTGTTCGGTCTCATACCGAACGTTCGTCTAATTGGCGCTCGATTTTAAATTGAGCGTTCGTTCAAATAGTTCTCAAATTGAACGTTCGTCTTAATATGCTCGGTTTTTTAACAGAGCGTTCGTCCCAATGATGCTCGGTTTCTGTGTTTTAGCGTTCGTCCTTTAGGGTGTTCGGTTTTAGACTGAACGCTCGTTCTAAACAGGGGCTCGGTCTTAGATTGAGCGCTCGCTCAAAATCGGTAGCGTTCGTTTTCTGATTCTTAACGAGCGTCCTTCTTGTCCAGTCAACATGGTTCGTCCTCGTTCTATCTGAAATTCTGCCGTTCGTCCTGTGATTTGAACGAGCGTCTTTTGGTTTTGCTTACAGCGTTCGTCCTCGGACTTATTGGGGACAGAACGTTCGTTTTTGATGGTTTTCTTAAGAATGATGAAAATGATGATGGAATGATGAATAATGAATGATGAACAGTTTATGAGATGAAATGAAAATATGAATACATGATGAAAAATGAATGATGAACAGTATATGAGATGAAAGTAAAGTTATGAATGTTGAACGAGCGTTCCAGGTAGGAACGACTCATGGATGAAAGTTGAAAATTGTAAAGTATGACCGTGGCCAGACTTAGCAGACGATTCGATCCTGATATTCCGTGACTACTCGTCTTGACATAGAGGAGGTATGTCATGTGTGGGAATGGCAGGAGGTCCCCGTCACATAACTGTAATTTGGACGGAACCGTCACATAACTGTAATTTGGACGGAACGGACTAACCTCGGGTGGCAACTGATGAGAATGCCAGTTACCACACCACACGGGTGCACGATCGTAGTAGCTACACGGGGAATTTATACAGTTCGGACAGTCAGTCGTGTTGAGTTTAATTAGTACCTACCTTACAGTGTATTGATATGTGACAAATGAATAACGTTGAAATATGCATGTTTGTTGAATTATTTACTTGAAATTGTATGTTGATGCATGAGTTAAATTATATAAGCTTACCCTTTCGTTTTTCCTTGTGTTGTCCATTGTACTTGTACGTCCGTCTTGTCATTGCAATGATCATCCGTGTGGATGTGAGCAGATGGAGACGAGCGTTTGGAAGAGGCGCTGAACGAAGAGAATCTGGTTGAGGTTGAAGTGAAGACCGAGCAGTGAGGCGCTCGGCTAGTAGTGGTTGGCATGAGTGGTCGTTCGACCCTCTCTTGTTTTCTTTTAAGATTATTTCGACCGTTCGGTAATTGTTCTGTGTAAACCGTTCGGTCAGGTTTTGTTATTTGTGCGTTCGACTTCAGATTATGATTCGTGTTGTAAGGTGTACGGCTTGGCTTTTGTTTTTAGTGAAAAACTGTACTGAATTATTATTAAATGTGACTTTCTGAATTTATAGTTATTACTGTATTTTTGGGATGTCACATTAGTGGTATCAGAGCCTAGCCTCTCCCAGTACGGTGTGGTTCGAGGACGAACCAAGCGGAAGCTGGTGGGCATGTGACACCCGGGCACGGAGACGAGGGCGGGGAGTGACGCCGGTGCAAGAAGCATGGTGCAGGGGGCACAGACAAGGAGCGGCTCCTGGCAGCTTCGGGTGGAAGGGGTACATGGACGAATCAGACATACACCGGAATGAGAGGGATTTGGAGACTGTGTAGGTATGGGACTATACAGTTGAAGGATAGCTTAAAAGGATTGATTTGGCTACTCATATCACCAAAATGCATTTGCTTTTCGGTAGCCTGACCCATAAGAACTCCATGGTTAAGCGTGCTTAGCTTGGAGTAATTCTGGGATGGGTGACCTTCTGGGAAGTTTTCCCGGAAAGTGTGCGAGTGAGGACAAAGCACACTGGAAAGCCTGGTGGTGATCTGTGGGGGCAGTCGATGGTCCCTGCGAGTTGCCGGGACGTTACAGATGGTATCAGAGCAGTTTTGTTCTTTTAAGGACACTGTAGGTTATGAGTACACTGTGTTTTTGCTGTGCGCTTAAATTGCGTTTAATGAGTTATTTTCAACTCTTTGAACAGGACTAAAGTTCATTTTTTTCTCTGTTTCTCAGAGAACCTATGGCATCTAGACTACCTCCTCCTCCTCCACCACAGACCAATGATCATGATGGGCCCAACAACAACACCAGGCTATTGGAATCAGTGATCGAGAAGCTACAAGAGCAGAATGCTGTTCTGATACAGCAAAACGCGGCTAATTCACAAAATCTTGAAGCTGCTCGCACCAATTCTGAAATGACTCAGAGGCAGCTGATGGAGATTCTTGTAGCTACTAGGGGTACGCCGGGGGCATCTGCTTCAAATACTACTCATCAGGTTGAGTGGACTTTGGAGGGCTTCTTGCAGCACCGCCCTGCAAAGTTTGATGGGAAATGCCTTCCTGACGGAGCTGATCAGTGGATACGAGACATGGAGCAGATCTATGATGCCAAGGATTGTCCAAACGATCGAAGACTGGCATTCACTGAATATTTATTGACTGGAGAGGCCAGTCATTGGTGGTCGACTGCGAAGATGTTACTAACGGAATCTCACAGCCCTATTTCCTGGAAAGTCTTCAAGGAAAAGTTTTATGAAGAATATTTCCCGGATAGTGTTCGTTTCGGCAAAGAAGTGGAATTTCTCCAGTTGGTGCAAGGTAATATGTCTGTTTCTGAGTACACCAGCAAATTCAAGCATCTGGTCCGTTTCAACACTATGGCTACCAGTGAAGAATGGCAGTGTAGGAAATTCGAGAACGGGCTGAGGAGTAATCTGAAAGTGCTGTTATCCAGCCTATGCATTAGGTCTTTTCCTACACTGGTTGAGAGGGCCAAAGTATTGGAAAAGAATGTGGCCGAAGCAAAGCAACAAAAGAAACAGCAGCAAGCAGCTAAGGGATTGGTCATGTCCAAGCCAAATTTGAACCGAAATAGGGTACCTTACGCTCGTCCAGTACAGCCACTGAATTCAAGTGGGTCTCAAGCTTTGGTTGTTGCCGGACAATCTGGGCAACGAGGGACGGTCAAATGTTTTCAGTGTGGAGGACCCCATTTCAAGTCAGTCTGTCCTCAGTTAACTGGAGGAAAGTATTGCGACCGCTGTAGGAGAAGTGGTCACTGGGAAAGCGAGTGTTATATGGACAGACGTGCGGCAATGACACCGCCAAATGCTGGGAGAGCGCAACAAGGAAGGGATGGACGAACGCGGGCTGTTGGTAGAGTGTATGCGATCACGGGTGCCGAAGCTGCCAATCCAGGTACGTTCGTCCCTAGTATCTGTTTGTTATTTGGAAAGTCATGTTTTGTGTTGTATGGTTCGGGGGCGACACACTCCTTCATTTCGAAGGCGTGTGTTGGGGAATTGGTTATAGTCGAACGCGAGATGCAGTTCGACTTGGTAGTATCAACCATAGCGGTTGGTAGTATAATGTGTGTAGATACTTGAAGGATATAATTTTACGCACTCTTGTTTCATTTTTGGAACATTATAAGAATGTGTTAGCTTAAGAGTATAAAGAGGAGAGTTATATTCGAAGAAAGTAAATCTCATTTTCAGAAATAAGACAAATACCATATATTTCATTAATTTAGTCCTTTAAGGCCATGGAGACTACACATATTTTTTCAAACCTCATAAGTTATAACCAGATACCATAATGTTCGTGTGAAAATGGTACCACACACTTTAAACGAACAAACATAAAAAGTAAAACAGATAAATATTACAGTCCATAAAATACGCAAATAAAGTAAATAAACAAAAGCAAATAAAAGATGTTCGGGGTTCGATCAATGTTGATCGTTAATATTACAGACCATCAATAATAAAATTTCAGTGGAAAAATTCTCGAGCCGGTTGTGGTGGTCTAAGGGAGAGCTCCGTCGAGGGAGCTCTGGTTCGGAATGCGAGAGGCATGGGTTGAGGGATTTGTCGTTCGTCCTTGTCATCGTCGATGATGATCGGAACGGGGAACAAGTTCAGCAACCTCGGCGCCTTCATAATTACCCAGCCATATTCTTCAAATAATATTTTGTGTCAAAAATAGAAGGGGAAAAATAAAATAAAATAAAATAAATAAAAATGAAAATAGTGGTAATTAGGGTTCTTACCATACATGTACAGCGGCAACTGAGAAAATACGGTGCCAGTGGGGTCTAATTCCGCTTGCCAGCGCTTGACCCGGTTACCATGATTGTTGAACCAGCAGTGTACATTATATTCACTGACTTCTCCGAAGGCCCTGAGTCGAGATGCAATCTCGACGACTTGGGCTCTGCTGGGATGTGTGACCCCGTGGTTGAAGATATTGGTCATCATTTTGACCTGATCATCAGTAGGTTTCCACCGCTGACTGGTGTACCTCTCCATCTCCATATCACTCATCTTCCTCTCAGAGTATTTCTAAAGCATAAATAAATAATAAAATAAAATAAAAAGAGCAAAAATAGAACGAAAATATTCAGTGTTTTCTTTATTTGTTTTGTTCCCTTTTAGGTTCTTTTGTGCAGCCAATCATTGTTGTTTAGTGTCCAGTATCAGATCTGTTTCACGGTCCTCGCAAAGGTTCCTAAACGGATCTATGTCAATTTGTCCATGTCCGGTTCATACAAATAAATTTCTCTTTTTAAGTTTTCTGTTTTTATGGGGTACGTGGCGTTGTTCTACCCGATTGTCTCTGCCATACCCTCAATCGAGGGGAGATTAACGTCTGGTTTCCAGCCGATATACCCCTTATCTTAGTTAATGCAGTGTGTTCTTAGTTTTTGTTAATAAAAGGAAAATAAAAGAAGAAGAAAGCAAATGCAGGAGCAGAAGTAAAATAACAAAACGGAAAATAAAGAAGAAAGCAGAATAAAATTGCGGGAAATAAAAGCTCAGAAAAGAAAAAGAAAAGTACATGAAAGGAAGCAGAAAGAAGAAAGGGAAGAAAAGAAGCGAGAAGTAAAGAAAGAGGAAAAGCTGGGTAAAGGAAAGGAAGAGATAAGAGAAAAGAAATACTTACTCGAGGCGGAGCAAAGCCTTGGAACTTGCAGATTTGAAACTTGCCGGAAAAACTCTCCGATCTACCACACTCAGTCGTTCAGATCTCGCAAAGTTTTCACTCTCAGAACCCTCGGTGCTCAGATCTCACTCTCTCACTAGCTCAGATCTCTCTCTCACTCTCTCTCTCTCTATCACGCGTTCTGAAAATCTCAGCGTTTCGAAGTGTCGCCTAACGCGGCTAACGCCTTACTTATAGCCAAAGAACCTTACTGTGCTCACAGTTCCGGTCATGCATAACCGGAACCTTCAATAGTAGCGGTTAAAAAAAAAAAAAAAGTAATAATAATATTTAGTATGCGATTTTATCACATTTTGGGAGTATGAAATATTCAAATTATAGAGGATCTCTTACTATGAGGTTGAGTGTAAATACGCCCTGATTTTGGTGTGAGTTATGTGATATGCATGATGATCCAAAATTATCTCCTCGTATGAGTGGTTGAAGTTGCCCTGATAAGCTCTTGGAGTGGTGGAAACTACCAGGATGGGTTTATTATGTGAGTAGTGGGAGGCAACTCTACACATCAGACAGGATGTGCTTAGACTTCGACAATCTCTTGTATAAAGTGATGAGAATAACGCTCGAAATGCAACCTGTTAGAATTGAAGATGGCAACACCAAGTACTACAAGAGGAAAGCAATCAGATTGGTGAAAGTCGTCTGGGACGAGAAGACAGGCGACTCTACTTGGGAAGTGGAAGATGCTATGAAAGATTTATATCCCCATCTGTTCGAGACTCCGTCCTAATTTTCGAGGACGAAAATTTTTGTTGTTGGGGAGAATGTAAGGACCTAGTATTTTATTTTATGTTGTGTTTTTATTTTAATATTATTTTAGAAGGGGTGGGGGAAGCAACTAGGAAGTCACAGGACTTGGTTTATTTGGAAGTGGGGAACAAAGAAGTCCGTGACTTCTCTCTTGTTTTGGCACCATGTAAACTTGGAAGATAAAAAGGAGGTGCTGGGTTCTGAAATGGGGAAGAGTCTTTGCTACCTTGCTGCCATTTTTGTAAAGAGAAGGAGAAGTTCAAAGTTTTGGAGGTGATTGGAGCTACACATCTTGAGGAGGATAGATTCAAAGAATTCACAAAGGAAGTCTTCAAGAGGTGGGTTTCTGAGCGTTCGTTCATATATAGTGGATTAACGAGCGTTGGTGATAAGGATTTGAGTAGAGAGCGTCTGTGTGCGCCTGTGAACGTTCGTTCATTCCAGGTAAGGGAAGCTTATTTGATTTAATTCATGTTGTGTGATTCGTTTGAACGTTCGTTAATTACTGTATGAATATATTTCATGATGTGCTGTGATTTGAGTTGCATGAACGTTCGTTGTTTACTGAGTGAAAATGAATATGACTAAGTTTACATATGTTGTATGAAATACATGAGATTTGGATGATATGAACTATATGAAGATTGTAAATTGTACCATGACATGAACGAATGGAATTTATGAAACTGTATGATGAGAAATGAACTGGAATGTAAATGAATTGAAAAAGAGTTTCCCCTTCATATTGAACGTTCGTATTGAACGGTCTTTGACCGTTCGGTCTCCCTTTTTAATAGTCAAGAATGGGATTCGTTCATTTGGAATGACCCCTGGTCGAGGACGAGCGTACTCTTGTTCCACTGCTTTGTTGAGCGTTCGTCCAATTGATATTCTGGTTGAAATGAGCGTTCGTCCTTTCGTGTGCTCGGCTTTAATGAGAGCGTTCGTTCAAATTGGGGTTCGGTTATACACCGAACGTTCGTTCAAAATTGGTGTTCGGTCTCATACCGAACGTTCGTCTAATTGGCGCTCGATTTTAAATTGAGCGTTCGTTCAAATAGTTCTCAAATTGAACGTTCGTCTTAATATGCTCGGTTTTTGAACAGAGCGTTCGTCCCAATGATGCTCGGTTTCTGTGTTTTAGCGTTCGTCCTTTAGGGTGTTCGGTTTTAGACTGAACGCTCGTTCTAAACAGGGGCTCGGTCTTAGATTGAGCGCTCGCTCAAAATCGGTAGCGTTCGTTTTCTGATTCTTAACGAGCGTCCTTCTTGTCCAGTCAACATGGTTCGTCCTCGTTCTATCTGAAATTCTGCCGTTCGTCCTGTGATTTGAACGAGCGTCTTTTGGTTTTGCTTACAGCGTTCGTCCTCGGACTTATTGGGGACAGAACGTTCGTTTTTGATGGTTTTCTTAAGAATGATGAAAATGATGATGGAATGATGAATAATGAATGATGAACAGTTTATGAGATGAAATGAAAATATGAATACATGATGAAAAATGAATGATGAACAGTATATGAGATGAAAGTAAAGTTATGAATGTTGAACGAGCGTTCCAGGTAGGAACGACTCATGGATGAAAGTTGAAAATTGTAAAGTATGACCGTGGCCAGACTTAGCAGACGATTCGATCCTGATATTCCGTGACTACTCGTCTTGACATAGAGGAGGTATGTCATGCGTGGGAATGGCAGGAGGTCCCCGTCACATAACTGTAATTTGGACGGAACCGTCACATAACTGTAATTTGGACGGAACGGACTAACCTCGGGTGGCAACTGATGAGAATGCCAGTTACCACACCACCCGGGTGCACGATCGTAGTAGCTACACGGGGAATTTATACAGTTCGGACAGTCAGTCGTGTTGAGTTTAATTAGTACCTACCTTACAGTGTATTGATATGTGACAAATGAATAACGTTGAAATATGCATGTTTGTTGAATTATTTACTTGAAATTGTATGTTGATGCATGAGTTAAATTATATAAGCTTACCCTTTCGTTTTTCCTTGTGTTGTCCATTGTACTTGTACGTCCGTCTTGTCATTGCAATGATCATCCGTGTGGATGTGAGCAGATGGAGACGAGCGTTTGGAAGAGGCGCTGAACGAAGACAATCTGGTTGAGGTTGAAGTGAAGACCGAGCAGTGAGGCGCTCGGCTAGTAGTGGTTGGCATGAGTGGTCGTTCGACCCTCTCTTGTTTTCTTTTAAGATTATTTCGACCGTTCGGTAATTGTTCTGTGTAAACCGTTCGGTCAGGTTTTGTTATTTGTGCGTTCAACTTCAGATTGTGATTCGTGTTGTAAGGTGTACGGCTTGGCTTTTGTTTTTAGTGAAAAACTGTACTGAATTATTATTAAATGTGACTTTCTGAATTTATAGTTATTACTGTATTTTTTGGATGTCACAATAAGCAAGAGAATAATGAAAATGAGAGAAGATGGGAAAAATAATGCGATTTTTTAAGTAGAAGATAAGTTATTTGATTTTTTTAAAAGTGATTTGATTTATCATGAAAGGATAAGAAAAATATGAGATTTATATCAATGATCGTTTCAGTCACTTTAGAATAAGACGGTCCTTTCAGTCAAGAACGTCTGAGACAGTTGGTTAAGTAACATGAATCAAATTGTGAGTCTTAATCAAGAATTAAGATCAATAATAATTAAATTAAAACACAATCATTATTAATTAGACTGTATTAAATCGATATTAATATAAAGTTTATCTCAAAATTTATAAATAAAAATTTAAAATATAGTGTAAAATTGTTACATTTAATACTAATTTATTTAATACTAATTTATTGTTAGAATTGTTGAACCTTTTCTAACTTTAAGATTAAAATATCTGCAAATAACTTCTTAGTGCCATCGAAGAGAAGAAAAACAGATACTGACCAATTCAAAAAGTTAAATAAATGTTAATCTCGATCCAAAAATCGAAACAAAATTTGAAAAATAAAAAATCTATATTACCCACATAATCTAAAATAATCAAGCTTCATACAAAAAATACATCTTGTTCTTAATATAAAGTATACTTTAGAAAAAAAAAGTTAATTCTGCATTATGATTTTTTTTGTCTACAAAATTGGTAGAAAATGTTTTTTATATATTAATAAATTATTGAAAGAAAAAATCAAAGTTATTAGCAATAAGTGTTAGTTTTGATGGGTGATAGTATTTTAAAGTAAACAATTAAATTAATTAATTTGGTAAATTGTTTGTTTGAATTGAGATTTATGTTGAGAACGGAATAACGTTAAAGTATAACTTAATGTATCCATATGGAAGTATTTGATAATAAATTTTTGTTTAAGTTAATCGATAATGACTTTATAAGTTATCATTTTAAAAGTGATAATTTTAACACAATATTAATAATGTTAGTTTAATGAGTAGTTTGATGCATTTTAAAACGGTAAATATTGAGTTTATCAACGTTTTTCTTTTAAGATTGTTTTAAAACTGCATTGTTCTAAGAATAATTGAAAAGACATAATATGAAGGTTTGGTTTTAGATATATCATTTCATTAAAAATAAGGTGTTTTTTTTTATCAAATGCACATTCTAACATAGCTTAAGTGATTTCCTTTACAGGTCTTTCGTTGGTTAATGTCTTTAAAACTTTTTTTTAAAGTTTAATTGTAGATTCTTCATGTTCAAGTGCTTACAAATTGGTGTGGATGAAACTTTATTTTGCTATTTTTATCATATTTTTTAGTTTTCTTTGATTACAAGGAAATTAATGAAATTTGAGTAATATACTTAGTATACACTAATCATAGATAACATGATAGATATATAAATTTTGAAATGAATTCATCATTTTCTAAAAGTAAAAATATCTTTTGAATTTCTTATGTTAAGGATCACACTAGTAAGGATTATTTATATGTGTATTTGTAACTATGTGTAAAGTGTTACAAAAATTTTGACTTTGTTTATAAGAAATTAAAGGTTTAGATTGGAGTTGTACTAGTTGATATTGTCGCCAACAAAAAAAAAACAAAAAAGGAAAATCAAGAAGTCAAAATGTTGTGATAATTCTAAGTGACTAACATTAATGAAAAATAATCATAGTAATTGCAAATATTGTGTTAAAGAAAAAACACCATTGATAATGATTAAGAGATCTCCAATTAACTTAGTTGAGAAATAATACTAATTTACATTATTAAAAAATAATTTAAATAATGTTGACTAAAAAATAGTAACTAATTGAACAAACAATGTTTAGTTCACAACATCATAATCTTAAATAAGTTCACAATGTTTCAACCAGGATTCAACTATTAATATTCTACTTTGATTGAGATATTGAAGAGATGATATCTTCATAATGATATAATCAAGACCGAAGTGTGAAGACCATATATAGAAAAAAAAAATATAAAAAAACATGGATATGTAAAAATAAAAAATTATGAAAATTTTAAATAACGTTTTTTAATAAAATTTGAAATCTTATAATTGTAAATAATTAAATTATTATTGTAAATTTTTAAATTTTTTATATGAATAATTCTTTTTCATAAGATAACGAGTTGTGTTTTTTATTCCTTTTGCCTAGTGCTGTAAAAAATAGGTTGTAAGGTTGGCTCACCAACACACCTAATTTAATTTAATTATTTATTATTTTGTATTTCAATATTATTAGTTAGCATTTTTTTATTATATTGTAGATGGTGATAAAGAAAAACATGTTTCAAAAGATAAAAATATTATAAATTTATGGAAGACTCTAATATTATAAATTGACAAGTGATATAAAAATCATCAATATTAAAAACTTATTTACTCGTTTTTTGTACATGTTTTTGGATTACGCTTTTGGATTGTATGATATTTTTTTTAATTGTTTTTGGAGTTTAACATCATTTTAGAGTGACGTTTATTTAGAGTTGAATTAAAAAATTGTAAATTTTTAATTTAAAAAAAATTAAAATTAAATGAGCTAGTAAGTCAACCTGGTTAATTAAAATTTTTAGGTTGGCTTACTAAGTGACCAACACGTGATGATCGGAACAGGTCGAGTCGGGTTACCCATTTTGACAACTCTACTTTTGTCCAAATACATGTTTAAAAGTATATTTTGAAATTTTCAAGGAATTTAGTATCATTTATATTGAATTTTATCCGGTAAAAGTTAACAAAAGGAGACTTATGTTTCAAACAATGTTTTAAAATCTGAATATTTTTCATATCAAAAATTAATTTCAACTTTCAAAAGTTTCAAAATTTAGAAGAAAAAAAACTAAAATTTCCTTAATTTTTTATTTATTTGAACCGGCACCCTTGTTATGAGTAGTTCGTTTGACTTGAGCAACACTAATATAAGTTTATATCGTTCGAGATAAACCGACACCTTTATCTATTTAAATTATTATTTCTAAATTTAATATAGTCTACTACTTATACTTTTCATAATATGTTTTAAAAAATAAAATAATAAAAAAGAAACAAATGGAAATATTCATTTAATTAACCGAAGCCTTCCATATTGTTTCGTTTTTATTAAAATAATTTTTTATAATTTTTTATTAAATTGAGCACGTGTTTCAATGAGGCTATTTTATTTTATGGGAAAATACATTATTACTCAATAAAGAAAATAAAGTTAAAAGTACTAAATATTGTTAAAATTAAATAAAACGGTGCTGTCGTAGGATCGAAAGTGATAGAATATAGGAGGCTAGTAGGAGCGTGCGAGAGTGAGGTAGAGAAATAAAAGAGTGGCATTATATCAAACACCTACCCGACCACTTCATTTGTCAGCGTATCTGACAAAATCACAGCCACTGCGCCCAATCTCGTGAGTGCCCACTTTCCTCTCTTCCTCTTTCTGTACATTTTCTCACTTCCACTCACACTCGCTTTTCACTTGGTTGCTATTTGATGAATGCTATGCTGTTGGTAGGTTTAGCCTCTCTTAGTTTGTGATTTTATATGGAAACATGGTATAACATTTCAGGTGCATGTGTAAAGTTGTTTATAATCTATCCCTATCAAGACAGTTTAATGGAAACGAGTTGATGAACTGTGATATGCTGTTTGCAGTGTTAGTTTTGTGATGACCTTTGGCTTTTCTCTGGGAATTTCCCATCTTCCTTTACCCGGACGGAATATAATGAATACAGTTCCTGGTGCCAAGGAAATAGGGACAAGACAAACACCTTTCCTTGTGTAATTCTTGTATTGGTTCTTACCCGAGGGTGATGTTTTGTTTGACAAAAGACCTGGCTAATGGTGTTGGCATCTGAGAATTGACACCTTTTAAGTCGTAAATCATGTCCAGTCATGTATATAGCTTCTAGGATCCTTGCTACTCATAGACTATGGCTTAGGTCTGTTTAATTTTTCTCCTTGAACAGTAAATTGTGTTTCTGTGAAATTTAATTTACCATGTATTTGCGTTTTGTCTGATTTTGATGGGCCATACGTTTCAGTTTTGTGCTTGTAGTGTTATACACTTCAGAGTTTTCTTATCTTCAACTAACTATTTTAGGGAAAAAACTTATATGCAATTTCTTAGACTCCTTTGATGTTGTTCTTTAATCAGAATTGAAGTTAAACTTTCGTAATTTTCTTGATTGGAAAACAACTCAAAAGACACGTAAAAGTTTCATCTTATTTTTTCTTATATTAATTATATGGAAGCATTAGCAGTGTTTTGAATGAGAGGAAGGAGAAAAAGTCCTTTACTATCCTCACTTTAATAGTTTCACTCTTTAATGACGCTTCTATGTTCTGAAACTAATAATCTTGGATAACTTTGAAGTAGTGCTTGCGGTGCTTGGATCATTTGCGGGTTTGAATATGCAAATCATAAGGAAATCTATCTTGAATCAAGTGAATTTGAGGAGGTCAGCTGAAAGATGGCTTTTGGCTCGGGATGAAGGTCCGAATATGCAATTGAGATATTGGTGCTCTGCAACAGCTGCCAGTTCTGATCAAATACTGGACCGAGTAATTGCACTGGCCAAGAAGTATGATAAAATCAATGCCTCAAAGGTATAAGTTAATGGTCGATAGAGATTTGTCATTTTATATAGCTATGTTTAGTGCTGGATAATCCTTTTCTTTTTTCTGTTTTTACTATACAGATGTGAAAACATCAAAATATTGCTGAATCATCTTTATGCTGAGGAATAACATTTTGGGAAGTTTCAGATTACTTCTACAATTCCACTTGACCATTTTGTAGGTTACTGAAACAGCTGATTTTCAAAAGGACTTGAACATGGACAGCTTGGATCGAGTGGAACTCATCATGGCCCTTGAAGAAGAATTTTCTATTGAAATTCCTGATGAGCATGCTGATAAGCTTGCTTGCTGTGCTGATGTGGCGAAATACATAGCAGAGTTTGATCAGAAAAACGTGGAAAAGCCCTAATTTCCTAGCAATGTTTTGAGATATACATTCCAGTTTTTTTGGCTGATCTCTTTTGAGTCAGCTTAGTTACATTTATGCATACTATCTACAGTTTGCTTTATTGATTTTGAGGTAGTTATTGGTAGAATGTTTTTCTAGCCCGTAAGTATAGAGATCCCTAAGTTAGAGTATTCAATGTGTCTTTCTTTTCTTTGTGATCCCTCTTAGGCCAACTTGACTCAACTTAGACTTAGATTAACTCGGCTCAACTTGGTCTGAAGTAGACATGGCTCAACCTAAGTTGTGGCTTATCTTGACCTTGCTCGACATCACTTGGTCTTGATCGAACAAAGATCCAACTGAGCCTAACTCAACTCGGATGAATGCGAGTCGTCCCAACTTGGGTGAGTGTTGATCTACCCAAACTCGGCTCGACCTAGGACCAGACTGACTCAAATCGATTTGGGCCTAAGCTTACTCAGATTGACTTGAGTCCAAGCCAACTTGGCTCGACTATGCTCACTTGGGCTGACTAGAATCTACCTAATCTAGATTGGGGTAAGACTGACCAAGTCTTGATTAGTCCTGGATTGACCGGGCCTAGCCTAACTTGGCTGCACGTGGGTCGACCCCAACGTAGATGAATATGGACTTGTCTCGACTCGATTAAATGTGTGATTGTCCTAATTGGACTCGACCTGGGTTCTGGATGACTCATATCGACCTTGGACCAGGTTGACTTAGCCAAATTTAGCTTGGTCGGAATTTAACTCAATTGAGCTTGGGCCAATTCGACTTGATTAGACACGATAGACTCGACTTGGCTTGGATTGACCTAGTCTTGATTGAACTAGGACGAACATAGGCCTAGCCCAACTCGGTTGAGCATGGGTTGACCTAGACCCAAATGAACGTGGGCCTACCTCGACTTGATTGAATATGGACTTGGCCTGACTTGATTCAACCTGGGTCCAAACCGACTTAGCTCAACCTGTACTTAGACTAACTTAACTCAATCTAGATATGAGTCAACTTAATTCAATCTAGAGTAACTCAGCTTGACATGGTGCTAAGACAACTTTGTTCAACCTGAATGTGGCCAACTTGGTTCGTTTGTAGTTCACATCTACTTGGCTCAAGTTGGGCCTATACCATTGTTTCTAATTTAATTAGAAACATTGTTTTTCTTCTCACAAAGCATAATTTCTATTTTTCTAAAACGTGCAAGCTTCCTTTCTTTCTTTTCTTTTCACCCAATTAAACAATGGAGTACCAACTCTTGTAAATATGCAGCATCGGAACATTATTAGTCTGACTTAATTTGGGCAGTGCTGAGAAATACTTAATATGTATTCTACTTCTTAAACAAATTTTCTCCACAAAGCAGGCAAGGTCATCCTTGGTAATTTGCTTGCTACTCCGTAAAAATTTTGGCGGAAAATTATTTATATATCTTTAATATAAAATTTAAAGCAAAAATATATTTATTGGTTTTGAATAAGTTTTTTATACACTTAAAATCACCCACAAGCTTTAATTAATTTGTTCCTGATTTATATGATAATTTTTCATTTTGATTTTATCACTGGCGTTATTAGCAATCTTTTATTTTTATAACGTTAAGAAACCAGAACATATGTTCTGTTTCTATTTTGGACTGATTTTATGCCGAAATTATGGTTATTTGTGACTGTTATATTTTTATAACAAAAAACAAAAAACTATAAACCCCAACTTATTGCACTTTATTCACAGAGAGAAGTAAATTCAGTGATCTTAAAAACTTTGTTAATGCCCTATAAAGGAAGTGTTTTCTAATTACTGCAAATAACTGTACATATAGGAAGTCTAATCATTCGCATAACGGTTAAATTCGTTATGCGAATAAATTGCAACTTGAATCAGACTCTAGACCTCTCACATAGCGTCCCAGCTCGCTATGCGAGAACCTCAGACAGTGGCTCATGCTCCTCAAGCATTCCTAGAGCGAAACCCATTCGCTGTTCGAATAAAAAGAATAATAACCCCAAACCCCAACCAGTAGCATAGCGACTTGATTCGCTATGCGAATCATCAAACAGAGAGCAACCCTCTCAATCCATTCGTACAGCGCACCCATCCGTTGTGCGAATGCCTTGGCAGAGAGCATCTCGCCAAGGTGACTCGCTATGCAAATCCATTCGCACAGCGAGTCTGCATAATCTGTAGAATTATGCAACTCAACCACAACTTACCAATTCTACTCAATTTTCCCAACTTTTAACACTTCTAGATTGTTGTACAAACTTAATTAAACTTGACTAAGTGATTCTAAACATTCCTAACATCAATCTAAATTGTTTATGCACCAAATCCTACTCTAAAACCTCAATTTCATCAACTTAGAGACTCAAATTCCAATTTACCACTTTGAACCTGTTTTTGACCAGTTTGATGACTCAAACAAGTCACATATGACTTATCTAGACTACCTCAGTAGACCTTAACAACACTTGACCTGTAATACTCAAATTCACTACCTCAGTTCCTCTAAATTGACTTTAAACAAGCACAATTCACTCCACTTCCTACCTCATCACTACCACAACAGATTACTCACATCAAATACCTCCAACATGCACAATCACAACATTTAGATTCATCCAAAACCGTTCATCATCATCACACTGCAGTTTCACAAATCCATCCTTTCAATACATTCAATTCACATTACCCTAAAAACTAACAATTGAGTCTTAAACAGTAAAATACTACCACATTGAACATATATACAGATCATACAATAAATTAAAAACAGTAGCTAGCTCCCCTTACCTCAAAGATTAACAGTCCAGCTCACAGAGTCGCTCCAACCGTACCTTGCACTGCAAGGAAACTCAACAGAAACCTACAACTCACCAATTGGTGATAGAAAACAACTCTTAGAACCTAAATTGAGCTGAAAATTGAAGAAGAAAACTGCGAGACACATGCAACAGCACTGCTTTGCATGATTCAGAATCAAGAACAAGAGGAGAAAGGGGACAAACAACTTATCCGTTGAGGAACACGAAATTGATCGGTCAAGATCGAAGCCCTCAACGCCAGGATCGCCTAGGCACCTCCTGATCGTCGAACAGATAACTCAGTAGTGAGATAAGGTAGAGAGAAGTTAGAGAACTCAGAGGAATAGTATTCTAGAGAGATGAAATGTTCTTAGAATAATGAGACATGTTTATAAAAATCCTATTTATATTATAAGATTATTTTAAAGTAAAATAATATGTCTCATTATTTTAATACACCTATATGCTCTAATATCCTATTTTCTAAACTCTTACATATTTCAATCTAAAACAAAATAATTAATTAATATTTCATTTAATTGATTATTATAAAATGAACAATTTCACTTATAAGAAAAATAGTCTATGTAATCAATTAATGAGTTTATAATAAAGTCTTTAGAAAACATTACTTTTTTTATAAAATCATGCCCCTTACTTAGAATGCCCTTGATTCGTTTTAACTTTTGAAAAAAGAAAAAAAAAACTCTAGTTTTTAATTTAACTTTCAATGCTCATTGAAAAGTTATCATAATGATAATTCAGAGTTTGACATATAACAACACAATGTTTCACTTATACATAATCATCATTAACACATATTAATACTTTTTTTAGCCTAACTTATATCAATAACTTTATACAATGTGGACTTAAGAAAATAATAAATATATATAAAAAGTATAATTTGAATTGATCCTACCACGTGGCCAACGAAAACATGAATGTAATGTAACAAACGATTAAATAACTAAGATATATTTTATCTTCTTCTTCTTTCTTTATCTCGTGGGGACACCAAAGATCTCAGTCGAACCTTAATTTTGTCAAAAAGAAAAAAATTCGCATAGAAAATGTTTGCTTCCCTGTAACATCTTGTTGGACCCCTAGGTAATAAAAATGCTCATTCTCCTGTGTTTGTCATCAATGAAATTTAACAGTAAAATATGACATTTCTCCCAAATATTATCCTTTTCTCGGGTGAAAATATATAACGTTATTTCCTTTTTACTTTGATGAGAAACCAAGTCATTACTTCCCTGTTAGGAGTATCCAAATGAATTGAAATTACTGAATGAATCAGGCACACTGTTCGTTTAAATTGGATAGAAAAAAAATAAATTTCTAAAAAATTAGTTAAATTGAACTTAAATTACTTAATTTGCAAATTAAGTAGGTTGGAACAGAATAAGAAGGTCTTAAGGTTTTTATGAGAGAGGGTTGGAACATAATTAAAAATTGTTAAATTTTTAAAATAAAGATACACAAGAAGATTCAGTACTAACAATAATGAAGAAACTTATTTAAAGAATTATAACATATATTTCATTCATGATGGATATTTTGAGGAAGGAAATTCATTTTTACTTAAGGATCATACTTTTTATTATTAAAATTAATTATCAACTCTATACTATTAATAAATATTTCGATGAAAGAATTTATTAAAAAAATATAATATTAATAAAACAGAAATTAAATCAATTTAAGAAATTGATATATTCTTCAATTTAAAATCTTAAAAATATAAATCTATAATTTTTTTACTTTATATACTATTTAACTTTCTCAATTTTATATAATAGAATAAGACTCAAATTTTTACACAACAATAAAATTATAATTTTTTTAATTATATATTATTCATCTTAATTATTTATAATTGTGACAAATTTTTATCTTATTTTAAATTTTGTAGTTCTATTTAGATAGAATTTGATACTTTAGTTTTTCTATTGATTATTACTTTAATTTGTAATCATTATTTTATAATATATATTTTTTAAATTTTATTTATGGTTAATCATTGATGAGATAGGTAAATACAAGTCAATTTTCACTTAATTGCAGCTCCATTTACCATTCCTCAACATCAAAGCATCCCATTAGATTATGCAAATCATGCTGTAAGGAGTTAATGTGATGATTTATTTGATGAGTAGGGTGAGCTTAAGAATTGAAAAGTGGGACCCAAAATTGATGATAAGTGCCAGGTGGGTGAAGGTGCTGGAATGAAGAATTAAGGGATTTGTCTCATGCGTCACGCGCACCCCACACTCATCTCAATTCATCAATATCTCATCTCAACAACTTCTCATCAACTTCTCATCAACCGTAAAACTCACTCCGAATCAAAGCTCTTATCACATTAGGCGGCTCACACCATCTCTACAAGTTGATTGAATAATTTTTTTATACAAATTTTAGAGAGAAATAATTTATAAATTAGTATTAATTTTATTTAACATTGTAAAAAATCAACTAGTTCCTTTATAAATTAAAATCAATTTACATATAACCTAACTTGTGTTTTAATATTGTGAAATATATATATGATATTCTTTTAACATTTAAATTGATGAATTATTTTATTGAATATAATTAATTATATTTATAAATAATATTTTAGATTTTATTATTTTTGTGAGATTGGTATTATTTAAAAAAAAAACAGATAATATACATCGTGTTATTTAACATATAATTTTTTAAGCGTTGCATTCCCACTTTGTATTTCGAACAACATTAATTCTGCATGTCTTTCAATACTTCATAATTAAAACTTAAACTGAAAACATTTCAACCAATAGATTGCAGCTTTATCATCCTGCATTTTTTTTTCCATATCCTGGTCCATTCGAAAGTTATTAAATGTTTGAAAAAGTTAAATTGAAAATCGAAATCTAACAAATTAGCGAATTCAGGTAAAATAACGAAGTGATGCTTTTACATTAAAGGTTGAAAATGGAAAGAAGGAAAATTCTTATTTTTCCATTAAAGATTGACAAGTAGAAAGTTGAAAATTGAAACATTACTCATTTAGTTCATTGTCATTGTTTATACAAATAAATAAAATTTTCTGAGGTTTAAATATGTGTAATACATAGTCTCATTACAGGACCAAAATAATTAAACTAAATTAATAATATTAACTGTGAAACATAAAAGTTGTTCAAATCCAAGCAATAGTGTAACACCTACAAAATCAAGACAAACAATTTATTTAAATAATTATACATAATAGATTATTAAATGGTCGAAGTATGAATATTTGACAAAATTAATTAATTGTCCAATTTAATGAAATTTAATTAAGTATTAATAATTAGATTAGGAAGTACAATATTTTATTTTTTCCATAAAAAAGTATATAATTTTCAATTCATTAAATACATAATTGTTATTTAAATCATTATAAATTACAATTTTGTTAAATGAGAAAATATTACTACAGTAACATATTTTTGTTTTTAATTTTGAAAAAAAACCTGTTCATCATAGGGTAGGCTTGAAGTTTTTTGTTTTCTTCAGCCGATGGAGCCGTCCTACAGAAACAGCTTATAAGGTCTTCTTTCCTTTTGCCATAATTCAACGTCCACGTGGATCTTCATCTTTTTCCTTCTAATCCAGCGCTAATCATCAACCATACGCGTCAATTACTTAACCAATCACATAAACCAACGGCCACAAATTAGCCACGTCTCTTAACTATGTACACGCAGTAATAATTAAACATAATTAATTAACTCCAAATACCTTAATTAATCCAATTCTCCAATCCAACAAACACCCACTTCTCCCACTCCAACCCCCCATTTGCCAACCTTCCTTATTTAATCCTATCCTCTCCCAAATTAATTCCAATTACATTCACACTCAACCTTCTTCTCCACATCGTTCTCACTGTTCAATCCCAATTATTATTTTTAAAATAATATTTTAATACACACAAGATTTTTATATTCATTTAACAAAAATTCATTTTTTATGATATTTTTTGTTAAATGAATATAAAAATCTTAGATGTGTATTACTCTTTCTATTAATATTAATAATAATATATCTAATTTCATGAAGTACACATATTTATGTGAATAAGAGAACCTTATTTCAATCAAATAATTTTGTATCAGTTAATTTATTACAGTTGTAGTTAAGTGACGGTTAATTAATACTTTGTACGTATACATATACCTGTATTTGTGTGTGTGTGTGTGTATAAATAGAGAGAGGGGAGAAAAAAGGGTTATGTGTATATAATAAGTTTGTGTGTGGTGGTGGTATATATCTGTGTGTGTGAGAGTGAGGTCATGGCGGAGTCCGATAACGATTCCGGAGGTCAACCCGGAAACACGAGTGGAGGCAATGAATTCTCGGGGTGCAGAGAGCAAGACAGGTTCCTTCCGATAGCAAACGTGAGCAGGATCATGAAGAAGGCGTTGCCGGCGAACGCGAAGATCTCGAAAGAGGCGAAGGAAACCGTGCAAGAGTGTGTGTCGGAGTTCATCAGCTTCATAACAGGTGAAGCATCTGATAAGTGCCAGAAGGAGAAGAGAAAAACTATCAACGGTGATGACCTACTGTGGGCCATGACCACACTGGGGTTTGAGGAGTATGTGGAGCCTCTCAAGATTTACCTGCACAAGTATCGGGAGATGGAGGGGGAGAAAACTGCTATGATGGGAAGGCCACAGGGTGGTGGTGGTGGTGGAGGAGGTAGTGGTGGCGGTGATCAGAGGGATGAGGCTTATATCCATGGCCATGCTCATGGAGGTATGGTGCCAAACTCTATGATGGCGATGATGGGGCATCAGGGACACGTGTATGGATCTGGGAGTGCTGGATCAGCATCTTCTGCAAGAACTAGATAGTAGCAGGTTTATGCATGTGTCTGTTTAAGCTTAATTGATTCTATAAGATGATTATCATTATTTAAATTCGTATTTGTTTGGTTTTAGAAGCAGCTCCACCTTGTAATTTCTTGTTGAAATTTCGTCGTCGAGAATATAGACATTATATATCATGGATGATGGTGATGTGGCATGCACAGAATTTTTGTATTCTTCTTCATGTTTTTATGTCTATTTCTTTGCTGATCCTGGTATGGTGTTATATGGGTTCAGATTTTCTTTTTTCGAAGCAAAATACAGTAGGAAAAGGAGAAAAATATTTTGGCATTACTTTTAAATTAATTAGCAATTACTGCTGCTGCTTTATCTTTTCTTTTGGAGTAACAGATAATTGTTGCATGATATAGTGTTGTGTAGTGGTGTGTCATTTTTGTCTTCTAGTTTTCCAATTTTAAGAACTTGAATAATAATATATGAAGCATCTGTGTTACATTACCTTCCTTAATGATGAACTGACAAGGGGACAAAAAATCGAGAGCTAAACTAGTTTATATGCAACAAAATAAATTATTCTGTAAAAAGCTTCATATTTGAATGAGTATATGAAAAGGGTTTTATTAAAAGGGTTAAAGTTCACTTTTTTGATATATGTATACACAAACTTAAAAAAATAGTTTGTCACTATTAAATTAATAGATAAATATGTTGGTGAAATAAATGTTTAAGCAGAAGAGACAAAGGGACGTATCAAATGAGCTTTTGGTCACAGTTGACTACAAATGGTTTTCCCTGACTTTACCAATTCATCGGATTAAATAGCAAAGAGAACAATGATATCTTCTGTCTTCAAAACGATTTTCCTTAGAACATAGATTATGTTAAAAAACAACATAAATCGTATAAAACACACATTTTAAAGTAATAACGAATCTTTAAGAGCATGCATGGAATGTCTTTTATCTAATCTTTGTACTTCCGGTCTAATATGGAAAACCGTTTTGAAAAAAATTAACAAGTATTTAAGAGTTTAAAAAGTAAAATAAGATTATTTAATAAAATAAATAGTCTATGATACGAAACATATGATATTTATTTTATAATTATTTTAAGAGCACTTAAAAAAAGTAAAAAGTTGGTTATATTAATACATTTGAGACATTTCATGGCTCTTGTTTATATTAAGGATAACTCTTGTTAAAAATGGCTTACATTTCTACGCTCTTATTAGATTTGAGTGAGATATTTTTGCATGAACGTCCTTCGTCAAAATTTGAGTAGGATAAGGTTGTTTTATAAACTAGATTATCCGAACGTTTCTACAAATTGAAGTGAAGGAAAGCATGGTTAAACTTTGGCGCAAAGTGTAGACAAACATTGGAGCAGGAAAAAGAGACATGGGTTCCGTGTTATTCGGATTATTTGGCCTTTGCCTTAATCAGTGCTATCAAGTATCGATTTTTCTTGCCTCTGCTTTACACTTATTCTTCAATTCCACTATATATACATATCTAAAGAGACAAAGATGTTAGCATCACAATTCAATTGTTTAAACACGAAATTTCATATCGTATTGGTGAATTAATTGGCCTTTGGTCAAGGGAATGAATATATATGGTCCCTGAAAGGACGTTTTGGCCATTGATAATTGTCTTAGGTTAGATTCTTATGTAAAACAACAGTAACTAGGTGGAAATTGAAGCAAAAATCAATGTTAGAATGCCACGAGGGGTTGTAAATTAGATAGATTTCTTCCTTATGAAGAATTAGGGTTGTCTATTGACGCTTCAACTACATGTGAAGGCAGGGCCACACAAAAGTCTTTAATGGAATCTAATCTCAATGGATGATTGATTTTGTTACTTAGTCAAGATATTGGACGATTTGTTTAGAAAATTATTACAATATAGGTAAAGGGCTGAAGACTCTTTCTTCAAACATTTGTAGGGAAAGTGGAAAAAAATAACACTTGGTAAAACATATAAAAGGTAAATAAACCTAACTTCTTCACAATAAATTCACCATATCCAAAATGAAAATTAACATTGATTCATCTTTTACATGTCATGGTAAAATCCCAAATGCAAGTTTTATAAGCATTGATATCAATTATGCTGTAAAGGATACAATTTAAGTGAGGTTGGCATAAGATAAATGTCATTTCATCATATATAATCACAAAGTACTGACATCTTTCTGTAACAATACTGAAGTGTATCTTTCTAGTTTCACTAGATTGTACTGTATGATCTTCTTACACTGAATATACTACTATTCCTATAAACTCAATGATGACAAACTTATTTAAAGATTTTTTTTTGGTCTAACTCAGCATAAAAAATTAATGTTTGGAAAGAGGAGGAGCAAAACTGGGAAGTGATTGGTCCACTCCACTCAACATAGCTTTTCAGCAATTTGGAACTAATCAAATAATCTTGTGCACTGGACCAAATGTGCGCGCATGACAATCAGCACTAACAAGCTGCTTCCAAAGTCACGGATGATGTCAACATTCATGCAAGTTCTTTTATGATGTCTGCATGACTCCAAATAACTTGCAGTGCCATGACCATCATACACACAGTCACAGTCACTCACTTCTGTTGTATAGATCAATTTGAATAAACATTTACAAGTGTTTATTAAAGAAGAAAATATAATGCATTGAATGATCATGTATAGCGTGAAAAATGATCGTTTGTTGAATGTTAACTTTTTTTCTAACCATTCTTGACAGAAACTAAATTTTATCATCAATGAAATTGCTTTCAAATTTGGCTTCCCTGATGAAGACCAGCATGTTCACATAATGAATGATATAAAGTAATTGAATGTCCTTTAATCTGTGATGATGCTCAGGAAGAATAGGAGCTCTTTAAGGTCCCAGCATTCAAGTACAAATAATTCTTTTGATCAGAAAAGTTCGATGACGTAGATATAGGACAAAATCCAGAATATTGTCCACCCATCTTTGCCAAACATGTATCATTTATGTACTTCAAAAGCTCACTCTTTTGGACGAATGGTTGAGCTGCATATTCCTCAAATGGCATCCACTGCAGAAAATTAATCATAAGAACAATTGATATTTCTCTTTGTCTACAATGATTTTACATTTCCTTGGGATCCTTTTACAAAGTATAATTTATATTTAAAAATTAATATTTGTGGTCTCTATAGTTTGAAAAAAGTTAGCTTTTAGTTCCCTGGCTTAAATTACTTTTACCTAAATCTCATTAAATGAATACTTTGAAAGAAAAATAAACATATGATGTGATAAGTATGCAAAGTCAGAGTAGGTCGTCAAGTAAACGAGTTTCAATTACTTTGTTACATAGGTGTTTCCTGTTAATGCTTTAACTACTGGTTAGCATTTACCTTAGTCTTTTACTCTTAATAAGCATTGAACATTGTAAAAGATATGGAAAACAAACTATAATTACTGCTCGGCCTCAACAAGAATTCGCATACCTGTGCATCCAGTATCTCAAATCTCTGTCTTTGGATGTTAAAAGAAAGAGGCCGCAACATGCACACGAAGAATAAGTCTGACTTCTCAAAGAATGAATTATGACTTTGTCTGTCAATCGGATATTTAGATGAAACAAGAAAAGAATTCTCAGTCATCCATAGTACAGTCTCATCACAAGAATTCAGGAAACTTCAAAGAAAGAAATCACTAATTTATCAACAAGTTTTACAGTATATAAATATTTCAAGCATATTCTCCAATGATATAGCTAAAATGGATATGTTAACATAGGAAAACTAATCTTGCTAGACACTGCAAGACACAAAAATGGACCCTGCAGGTGTTGTATCAATGTGATAAAGAATTCCCTCATCCCCTCTAGGATTTTGGATAATGTGATGTTTCCCCTTCTTTCCTTAGTCCCTATTCCCTACATCCACGATCAGTGAGATCTGAAAAATTCTATCTTCTATTTGATGTCTCCAATATCAATCTAATAAACTTCCCATATTCAAATTGTTACAATATATTCATATAAACATGCTACCTGAAGGCTAATACTTCAACAAATTCTGACTCAACCTGAAAATTGAGAGACCCAGAAAAATTAGGCTTCGATACTAACACTCAAATAGATAACTGATTTCAGGACTAGCCACTTTTGATTGGTACAGCAATGAGATTACTTACTCCTGTTTCTTCTTTGACCTCTCTTACTGCTGCTACACAAATATCTTCTCCCTATATAGATTGAACGAGTAGATTATATGCACAAAGTTTAGACTTTTAGACCGTAGTGAAATATATCCAACACATCTACCTGATCAACAACTCCAGTAGGGAATTTCCAAATTCCAGTTCCTTGAAATAGTCCACTATTCTCCTGAACAACCAGGACCTAAGATCATGAAATAATTAAAAAGTGAAATGTTAATCGCCAATAAAATTAAGTTTTTCAGAATTCATATTACTAATGGAGACATTTTATTATTTTTTCAATGAAAATTCTGACAATGGACCTACCAGACAGAAACTGACAAAAACAAAAATAAGCAGGAGCAATGGGTCAGAAAATGAAGGGCCAAACTAAAATAAACAAAAGAAAATCTAAATTTACTAGCTCCTTTCTAGAACAGAATGCAACACATACACTGTAAGTTATTTTTCATCCTCATCTATGACATTATCATTTTATTCAGACACAGTAAAGGCATAACAATATTTATCAAAGATAAAACCCTCAAACAATAAGAGATCTCTTCCAATTAAGTATAAGCCTAATTATGAAGTTGCACTACATTGTGATAGATGGTGGGGGATAAACCTCTTGTTTTTCATTCATGACAAATGAACCAACCCCCACCCTGTGTGTGGCATTTGCAGGAATAGTACTTGGACTGTCAGGAATCCAATATACAAGCATTAAATAATTTGGTTCTGCATGATGATACCAAAACCCCTCCTGCATAAAAGTACACAGGAAATAATAGTTAATAAATAGAATTGATACCTGACAAATTTAATGGAACTCCAACTTTCATCAACTAAACTTATTAAACACAACCATTATGATTAAGGTAAGCAATAATATTAGTCACCTTAACTAAAGCTTCAACTAGACCGGCTAAACGAATAGGTAATTTTATCCAAACACCTTTCTTGCCCTGCATGACAATGTGGATTCATTAACTCATATAGTGGTGGATTCCAGATTCTCAGTACAGATAAAAATGCCCAAGTTTTGTTGCATATAACTGACAAGCTTATTAGCTCGTTTTGCAAAATAAAACAGACAGAAAAGTGAGCTTGCAACCATCCTTAAATAAAAAACCTTACGGCAAATTCAAAAGGAAAATAGTTCATATCTTAATCGCTAAACTAGGATTATGAAGGTCAGCTAACATTTTTTATTGAATAACCAACTAAACTTAACTAAAAGATAACGATCTATATACTTAATGACAGGTTAATGAAAAAAGAAGAAACTAAAATCTTCATGTGTGTGGCTGATGCATTCATTGACGATCAACATATACTATTTATTGCTAAACAAGGAAAAAAAAAGGAAGAAAAGGATTGCCACTACACGTACATGGAAATTATCTATGTATCTGGTTTGAGTGCTAGTATTATTTACTATGAGTCCCTAATCATGCATAGTTTTAAATGAAAAAGCCTTATGTTTTATTAAATAATTCACCAGTGTGTTTCGATCAATGGGTGACATCAAATATGATATATTAATAACGTTAAGCAACTAAATAGAAAGATTACCTACCAGCTGCCTCCAGTGAGAAACTGAAGCTCTAAGGACTTGGATAAATTCTGAAGAATCCATAGGATGATTCAGTTCCACAGTAACACCACCGTATTTATCATCAGTTGATGTTAGTAGCTTGATCTGTTGAACTTGATCTTCTGCGGCAGTTTCTGAGGCAATTGCAGATGAAATTGTTGAAGTTGACTTAGATAGTATAGAAAGAGTGGTTGCCGCTCCAATCTTGACTATTAAGGAAAAGTGAGAAAAAGTAACTTTAGATTATTACAATTAATCATTCCTTATAACATGGGAACAGAATCCAGTGTAAACAAAAGATTAGCATTCCTGACAGCCAACCTTTTCCCAACTGATTGGGAAAAATATACAACCAAACCTTTATAATACCATATGTGGATGCATGAATTACTCATTTCAAATTCAAACTGAAACTTATTAAGAGTTTTGAACAGTTAAGCAGCATGAAGAAAGTAATTTTCTGAACGAGTAAATTTGTTCAATCTCCCTACTATTTTCATCATTTTTCAGTTACCTCAGCCAATGTAGAAACCGACCGACGATGACCTTTGGATAGGACAATTTTGGGAAAAAAAATCAAGAAAACCAAGTTGAAGTAATCATCCATTGGGAATGTTGCAATTTGTAAAAAACTCACTAACAGCATGTTTGGTCACGCGTCTGCCATGCAATTTTTTTAAGTCTAGTGAAGCTACTAGAGATAGCTTTGGCATCTGTGACATTATTTTTTTTGGCTCGAATATATATGTCCAAAAATACTATAACTGTGGAGAATATCAAAAGCAGACAGCCACTCTTAATTGCAGAAAAATTGAGTGAATTGTGCCACAAAGAATTTGCTGATTCTATAAGCTAAAATAGGCTATATACACACACATATAAATAGATGTACACACAGAGACACACATAAATGTATAAATACATACAAACACATACACTAATTAAAGGTTTACCCTGTCATATAATCGCAAACTGATATGTACGATAGTGTTTTTCCTGAGAATATCTTTTGACTGATGTCAATAGTACATGAAGATTATATTAATGCATGTATACATGTGTTCATGAATCGGGAGGATATTGGTGATATACTATAACAATATATCATAACAACACTCCTCATGATACAGGAGACCCCAAAACAATGTGCAATAGCAAGCCATGCAGTGAGGTCTACCCGGCAAATGCAGATCCAAAACGAAACCATCACGATCAGCTTGTGTGTTTGGCCTAGTTATTAGTAATATTCAATTCAGGATGTAATAATTAAATAAGATTATCACTAAATAATACTAAAAATATAAAGAAAAAAAAAACAGACACGCCCATTGGAAGTTGGAACCAATGAAAAAAAGGCTAAATCTTGCCAGTGATAATATAAACGATACCCAAAAGCGAAAAGAAACAGAATTGGAAACCGGGTCAGTGTTAATCCGACAAAGCAAAAAATAATAAGGTGGTTTGGTTATTTGGTTTGAGTTGAAAACATACCTCTTGAAGTTGGTCTTCTCCCTTGAGATGTGAAACGCTGAGCACTTGTAAGATAACGAGGATTCCTAGCTGAGGAAAAGAGGAGTGAGAGCTTGGGCAGTGATCTGAGCATGTTGTTAATGTGCGACAGTGAATCCAAACCCACAACCACAGAGAATACGTTATCGTAACATATGTCTGCTTAATTAATTATTGGGTTTAGCAGGACAAGTAACGAAGCTGCGAATACGTAAGGATCTGAAATTACTAAATCAAAGTTTGCGTCAAAAATTAATGGAGTCAGATTGGCGTGTTATTTGTGTTTGTGAGAAGAAAATTCAAAACTGAAACCAAAAAGGCATTCGAAATAGCAGAATCTCCATGGAAGGAAGGGAAGCGGTGGAGAAGTTGACACGCAAGCATGGGATACCCTCGCCGTACAAATCAAAAGATCACACCGTAATTCAGTTTGAGAGCTCATTTTTTGTTTTTTTTTTTGGAGTAAATTACAATTTTGTTTTCTCCAATTATATTTTTTAGTTCACAAATTTTAAACATTTTCATATTTTTCAATTATTGGTTTCTGATAATCTTTTAATTCAATTAATTATATAATTTTAATAGCATTTTAACGGAATAATATACTAAATCAAAATTATGAATTTTAAAAAGCTATATATTTAAAATAAATAAAAAAACTAAAATTGGGATCAAGAAATAAAGGAGAATCATTGCAATATAATTATATAATATAATAATGTTATTATTATATATTCAACTTTTAGTCAATATTTTTATCAGGAATCGGTAAAAGAAACTATAATACAAAAATCAAGTTATTTTTCGATATTGAAAGGTTAAATTAAAGAATGGTGGTTTAGTTACATCTTATTTGTAGAAGAATATGTAATTTTTTTATATGAACTAATTTTCAATCTAGCTTATTTAGAATCGGGTTTTTCGGTAGTGATTTTTGGTGAGCTGTTATTTATTATTTTGTGTTTCAATATCATTAGTTAACACTTTTTATTATTATATTGTAGACTGGGATAAAGAAGATGTTTTAAGAGAGAAAAATATTATTAATTTATTCATTTAAAATTCCAATATTATAAATAGACAAGTGACACAAAAATAATTCATATTAGAAACTTATTTGTTCACATTTTATGCTTACTTTTTTATTACATTTGAATTGTCTTTTTGAAGTTTAACATCATTCTAGAGTAAAATTTATTTATATTTGAATTACAAAATTTGTAATTTTTATTAGATTTGAAAAAAAAAACTTGTAATTAAATGAGTCAGTAAATCATCTCATTTAACCCACCAATCTGTGGTGGGTCAAACTAGGTTCTTATAGCTTGTTAATAAATGAGTAAGGTTTGGTTAATTCACTAAGTGACCAACCCGTGGTTGATCGAGTCGAGTTACCTGTTTTGACAATCATTCTTGTTTGAAATACTGTTCCATGAAAGATTTTTAGAAAAGTTTGTCATAGTTGTTTAAATTGTGATTCTTTTCCTTTGAAATAAATGAAATTAATGTTTGCACTTTTGTAAGAAAATCATTCTAGTAATAAATTAACTAATTTGACTTTTTTCACAAAAAAACATCTAAGTAATTTAATGTTTTATTTAATATATATTTTTTATATTTCTTTTCATAATACTTAAAATTTATTTATATTTCGTGAAGTATAAATGTTTTCAATAATAAGTTTCGTGTGTTCTTCTTTTTGTTTTCATTTTTTTTATTTTAATAAAGTTTTATGTGTATGTCTCCATTTTTGTAACAATATGGATGCAATGAAGACGATGAAGATGATGAAATTGGTAATGTTGACGTAAATGAATAGTATGATGGTGGTGGTGTGGAGTTTGCAGAGTTTAAATTAGTGGTGTGTGAAGGAAAGAAAGAAGGAGATGAAAGGATGGTGTAAGAAAGGAAATAGAGTTGAAGTGGAAACGAAGAAAAACTAGACGAAAAATGAAAAAAAAAACAAAAAACAAAATAAATAAAAATTCAAGATGCTAGTAAATAAAAATAAATAAACCAAATAGATTGCAAGATTTTAAACAAAAGCAGAACGTAATTAAGAAAAAGAAACATTAAAAAGCAATTTAATATTTGCCAAAGTAATAATTACATTTTGTTTTATATGAATCTGAACCTAACATCCATTTGTATGTAACTATGAGCTTGTGATTCAAGCTCTAAAATAATTTCTATAAGCACTTCTTCCACAACTACATAAGCGTAGCGAAAACTTCGTAATCAATTTTTTAATAAAATTTTATTGTGAACGCATATGGTAAAATTATGAAGTTATAACACAACCTTATTCAGCAAAATAGCGGTTAACTTTTTACATTTAATATCCAATTATATCTTGAATTACTTTCTGTATACAATAAAATAGGTAAGATAAAAAAGGAAAAAACTCAGTTTAGTATGATGAAAACATATGAAAACCAATCATTTTCCTCTAATGAAGAGTTTTACGGGGATAACAATAAAGGACCCCAATTTACAAAGCAGTCTTATTTTAAAATAGGCTAATTTTTTTAACTACAAGGCAAAATTGAAATATCTTTAGCCGACATCTTTCTACCGACACAAGATTTGAAATTCAACGGCAAGTCTCCGGTTTTTACTATAATCCAAATATATAAACTGTGCACTAAATATTTAACTAGCAGTGAAAAAATATTATTATAATCTTTTTCTTCAACAAGCATGCTTTTATTTCAATTAAAAAGGATAAGAAGTGGAATGTGTGTCTTGCAATCGGTGAATCAGACATTAGACATAGCTAAAATAAGACAACATTTTGGGCACATTAGAAGTTACAACTTACAACAGTAGGCATGTGGTTCATTTCACTTCTTCGTAGTTATATTCTAATTTACCAACAGAGTAACGCAGTAGTCATTTTACTTACCAACGAATAACCATTCTCCTTCACTTTTCACCTCTTCTCAAAACCCTCGCGCCGCTATTTTTTTCCCTTTTTTTTTTTACCATTTTATGGACCTCTTCGCCGCCGATCACTTCCCCGTCCCCGACCACGTCGCTCCATTTCCCGATTCCGGCGACCTTCTATTCCCTGCCGACCTCCTCTCCCACTGCCACAACCCCCAGAAGCTCCGCCCCATCCGGTCTCTTCCCTCCGCTCTCAATGCCCACCCTCGTCCGCCCGATCCGATTGCCTCCGGGTCGGGTCACACCCCGAGCCAAGAATCTGAGTGAGTCCATTTCTCTTCTCCCATCTCCACCTCTGTTTTTCTCCTTTTTTTTTTTATCTAATCAATTATTAAAAGATCCCCTTTTCTCTCTTCCGTTATTTTTAATTATTAATTCGATTTGAATTTGTGTGTCTTTATCTTTTATTTTTATGCTTATATTATACCCTGTCTTTGCTGAATGGGGGCGGAACGTACAACCAATAAAGTGATTTCCTTTTCTATTATTTTAGTTAATTGAAAAAAGATTGTGATTGGCGGTGGTTGCAGAGTGTGTTGCTTTTTTGACGAGTGTTTGCGATGAGGTGTTAGGCACGAACTTGTTCTTAGAATATGTTGCATTGCAGTGTTGTCCATTTGATGCTATGAGCTCTGTGTTGCGTCTTTATGAGAGAGAAAGAGACTGAGCCCACAACTTGGTACTACTATACATCATTCTTTTCTGATTCGAGAATGCTTTGGTTTGTAGCAGTGTGCTTTTGGTGGATGAAAAGAAATGCATTGTACGGTGTATTATTATTTTTATAGTTGGGTCAAGAGTTATGTTTTATCTGCACACAAGTATTTGTAGTATATAGAATGTTCTGTGTGGTAATTGAAAAACAAGGTCTTGTTGGAATGAAACCATTTTCCCGAATGATTTAGCAACCCCAACTATTGATAATTTGTTACCCTTTATTTACTAACCCGAGGTGAGTCTGGTGAAAGGGTTAATCTCTTGTTACATGAAAAATCAAGGTTCAGAATTTTACCAAAAGAGGTGTGTTTCATTTAGTACCTGAGAGTGTTTCGAACAAGATTCACTCTGACACATGTGTGAAATCAAAACAGTCTTTCTTGACAGGTTTAAGATTGGTTTGGACTGCTCTTTTTGATTTGTTCTTCCTTGTTTCAGCTCGGCTTTGGATGCGGAGGATGAAGAGGAGAATGATGACAATTCATCAGCAAGCCCTGAAGGAAATGGTCCTAGAAAGAGGAGAAGAAAGACGGTGAGAAAGCTTGAAGGTTTTGTGAAGAATTTGGTGACAAAGGTGATGGAGAAGCAGGAACAGATGCACAAACAGTTGGTGGAAATCATAGAAAAGAAGGAAAGGGAAAGGATAAAGAGAGAAGAAGCTTGGAAGAATGAGGAGATGGAGAGAATTAGAAAAGAGGAAGAGGCTAGAGCTGAAGAAAAGTCTCGCAGTTTGGCCCTCATATCCTTCATTCAGAATCTGTTGGGCCACGAAATTCAAATCCCCCAAGCAGTAGAAGCATGCAGCAAAAGAGAAGAGGGTGAAGTTGAAGTGAATGCTCATAAAGAATTTAATAGTGATCATAGTAAGAGTAGATGGCCAGATGTTGAAGTGCAATCACTTATCACAGTGAGAACTTCATTGGAGCACAAGTTCCGTTTCATGGGATCGAAAGGGTCAATTTGGGAGGAGATATCTGAAGCAATGTATGCATTGGGCTATAATCGGTCTGCAAAGAAGTGTAAGGAGAAGTGGGAAAACATCAACAAATACTATAAAAGGACAATAGGGAGTGGCAAGAAGAGGCGTCAAAATAGTAAAAGCTGCCCTTATTTTGATGAGTTGGACATTCTGTATAGAAACGGCCTCCTAAGTATTGGAAATGCCTTGAGCAATACCACTGATGCTCCCCAGATTGAACAAAAGGAGTAGAGTGAAATTTCAATACTACTTCATAGTCATAGATACGGCTTATGTATAACTTCTTTCACTTCAGTATTTATTTAGCCATTCTTCTTTTTAGTCGACAATATACAATCCTTTAACTCTGCTCTTAAAATTTTAAATATGAAGCTCATTGGAGTTGCGTTGAAATTGGAGTTTCAAAACAGTATTCCACAGATATACTTTTAATATCAGCAAAGCTGGTTTTCCGCATACTTTTTCATAACTGCAAGTTGTTAATCTTGATCTCAAAAACAGTAGAAAAATTGACAGAGTACTGTTATATGATTTCTCCTTCATTATAAAGCTGTATAATTATAAGGTGAAGATTTTCAATGAGTTTTCACGGGATAAACTCTTGTTGATTAAACAAGTTTATTTTTTCTGTTTCTCAATGTGTGACAAATTACGTTTTAAAAGTAACATTTTGCCAGATTTAACACGAGGAGGTCACAATGGACTAAAATTTAAACTTGTATATTTATTTTTATAATATGTTGTGTTGTGTTGCGTCAAATGATTTAAAATTTATTGTTTCTTACTTCTAGTAGTTGTATATTGTTTATGGACTTAGTAGGATATTATTATGTAAATAAATGCTGAAAGAATCTGAAACTTTTGCATATCTAAAGTGATCAATTTAAGCCATAGACTTTGCAGAACTAATGTGATTAGCAAGAATTAAAGTTCATTTTTAATGTGGATTATGTGGACAAGTTTGTCACATAATGGAGATTTATGCCACGCTTAAACTAATTATCCACCTATCTAACTCTTATCGTGAGATAAAATTATTTAGTTCAGAGTGTACAAAATTACAATTACTCTTATATTTATTATTAAAACGTTGAAGGATTTAAATAAGTTATTTTCAACTTTTTTTTACACATTTTTTATTAATTGATTTGATTTTTATAGAATTAAATATGTTTTCATCTTTGTCTCAGTTAAAACTAAAATTAATTTTTATTCAAAATTTTGACCCAGTTTAATATCTCAATTTTAAAAACATGTAAAATTTAATTTTTTTAATCAAATTTTGTTAAACTTATTTAAATTTTAAATGCATTAATAAAAAGATACATTTAAAATACTATATAAATTTAATAAAATTAAGTTAAAAAAACTAAATCACGTATTTACATAATTTTGAGGGAATAAATTAGGCTAAAATTTCAAATCATAACTAATTTTAGTTTTCATTCTCAAGTAAAAATGTATTTAACCAATTTTTATAATATAAATAAATTTTATATATTTGTCATTTAAACTTAGCATAAGCCATAGAGCTGAACTTTCCTCCTTATGTAAAAATATTACTATGATAGGATTGTAAAGAAATGTTTTCAACTTAAATAAATTTATGCTAAATTGAACTGTATAAAAAAAACTATTTTAAATAAAAGTTACGTATCCTAAACTGTTATATTACTTTGTTCTTAAAAATAGTGTTGTCTGACTTGTAATCCGCGAGCTAACTCAATCCATCACAGGTTTGAGTTGGGTTGGATTTGAAAAAAATATAATTATTTTTATGCGGATTAGTTTTCAACCCGATTCACTTAGAACCCAACTCATCCGGATTAAATCTATGGTGAGCTGGGTTGACTAACCAGGGTTGAACCATGGCGAATTGGGTTGGCTCACCAACCCACTTAATTTAATTTAATTATTTATTATTTTGTGTTTCAATATTATTAGTTAGTTTTTTTTATTATATTGTAGATGAGATAAAAAAAAATGTTTCAAGAGAGAAAAACATTATAGATTTATTTATTCAAGATTCTAATATTATAAATGGACAAGTGATACAAAAATTATCAATATTAAAAATTTTGTTTGCGTTTTGTGCTTATTTTTGGATTAAGCTTGGATTGTATGATATATATTTTTTATTTTGAATTGTCTTTAGAGTTTAACATCATTTTAGAGTGAAATTTTTTAGATTTAAATTAAAAAAATTATAACTTTTTTTATTTTAAAGAAAACTTATAATTAAGTGAGTTAGTGAGCCAACCCGTTTAACCCACAAACCCGTGGTAGATCGAGCCGGATTCAAAAAATTTTCGGCTAATAAATGAATCGGATTGGGTTGACTCACTAAGTAACGAACTTGTGGTGGACCGAGCCGGGTTATCCGTTTTGACAATTCTACTTAAAAAATAAGTTGCTTGTGAATACAACTATTTTAATTAAATTAAATTATAACGTATAATATTGAGAAATATTTTAAAATAAAATTAATTCATATAGTTCAAATGATTTAGAGTTTTTTAATTTACTTTACTCAGTATCACTTTTAAAATTTAATTTAGTTTTAGAATGATTAATGCAATTCATGTGTTTTGTGGAATCAATGGTAAAGGAGAAACCTACTTACTATAATATATCATGGATGAGGGGGCAAGCGATAATTCCAAATATAAGTGTTATTAGTAAGCTTGGAATAAAAATTAACTTAAATTCTCGTTAAAGCTCTCTCGGTAGCCTTTCAAAGCTTGGAAGATATCATGGAGGAAAGACCCATGATTACCAAGGGAAGAGTAATTTTATTTATTTATTCTTTTTACAGTTTTATATAACTAAAAAGTTTTTATAATTGTTTAAATATTGTCTGAAACTTAAAGTCTTTATCAAAGATTTATTTTTAAAATTTAAATTAAAAGAGAAAAATGTACTAAAATTATCCTTTACCTCAATTTCTAAATCATATAAAACTAAGCGTAATGAAATTTGAAAGGTATATATAAACCATTGTAGATATATTTAAGAAGATCTTATGATACTACTTTACTTTTTATACTCTAGATAAACTTTTCTTTTTATACTTTAGACAAAATGAATAAACTTTTCAACTTATATACTTATAAAAAATAAGTTAGTAAATTGAACTTTTTATATATGATAAGTGTGAAATTAGGTTAAATTATTCGGCAATATAGGTAAGTTTTTACTAGATATGTGAAGAATAGTAAAGTGAAATTAAAAAAATTATGTATCATTCAATGATAGTTGAATTATTTAAAATATAAAAATGGGTAGATTGAAAAGGTATGCTTTGTGATGCTATTTTTAACCAATAAATCATGTACGAAGACCTATATAGAAGTAATTAGAAATGAAAAGAAACTTATTTGCTGAAATATGTAAACCAATGTTCACGTGTTATGATACGACAAATATATGTGACATAATACTTCATTTCTTAATTATATAGTGACATTCATTGGAACCTCTTTATGAGAAAAATAAAAATAAAAAAACAGTGAACATATTGTTAGTGTGTTTGGTGGGAAAGTAAAGATTGAGCAGTTACATGTGAAAGCTTATCTCCATGACGTATATAATTTGTCTGTTTTATAAACATTATAGTTATTTCAGTTACATATCATACATAAAGAGTTTGATTTTATACGCTATTGATATTAATACCAAACAATTTCTTTTATAATTGATTTTAGATTTTATTAAGTATAATTTTTAAAATAGCTATTTGAAAGTCAAATTTCAATTATAATCTACAATTGAATTACAAAGGTCTTTCTATTATTAATGTATTTTGATTAATGATCTTTATTTATAAAAATTAATTACAAATATTAAAAAATTTGCAATTTGCAATAATTTATTCACATTATTCAACCAAATTAGCAATAACCTTAGTTAACTAATTATATGTAAAAATACAATACTTTAGTACACACAAAGGAAATACTTACTTGTTCAACCAGATTAATACTTAAAAAAAAAAGCAGGAAAGATGGGGAAGGGCTGGGTGTGTGAAAGCATATAAAGACACTCAAAAGCATATATATATATATATATATATATATATATATATATATATATATATATATATATATTTTCAAGCAAAACTCTCAGTAATTTTGAAATTCGGCAGAGAAAATTAAACTACAGATTAATAAGATTCACTCTGTATTAAATGAGAAAGGAAAACAAAAAAAATTAAGAGATAAATTTCAAGTTTAACTCAATTCTATAAAATTGATTTATAAGATGAGATTATAAATTGACTTTATCTTTAGTGAGTGAAATAATATGTCTAACAAAAAACAAATATGGCTTAGATAGATTCTAAATTGACATTTTAAGTCTAACTCAACTTAACAAAACCGATTTATAAAATAAAGTTTGGATTTATTTACATATTATAAATTTGTCTTATATCATTTCGAATAAGTGAATGATGCATAGTTGCTTGTGATTAAGTTGATGGAGTTATTATAAGATTGAATCCTTATGACAATTTTGTCTTATAAAAGAAAAACAAAATGAGTAACTGTTCAGTTTTGTTGCTACATATGATCCCATATGATCCCTCGTGTTGCCCAGCCAGGGTGCCAGCTAGAGAAGCATCTCAATTATAATCAAAGGTTCACGGGTTCTCCTAACTACTAATTTAAAACAAATACACCAAAAACCACTAAATTAGTTACCTATAAAACCCCCCTCACACTTCTCTAACATTCACCAAATTTATTACTTTTCTTTTCTGTGTTATATCCTTAGTTTAGTGAAATGGCTTCCAAGGGCACTGTTGCATCAACCTATGTTGTTGCTCTACTCCTTTGTCTCAACATGCTTTCCTACACCATGGTGAGCTCAACCTACATCCCTGTAATCCCAGACCCATCAGTGCCCTACCAAAAGGGTGCATGTCCTATAGATGCACTTAAGTTGGGGGTGTGTGCTAACGTGTTGAACTTGGTCAATGTTAAATTGGGGTCACCACCAACCCTTCCATGCTGCAGTCTGATTAAGGATCTGGTTGATCTTGAAGTTGCTGCATGCCTCTGCACTGCCATCAAAGCTAACATCCTAGGCATCAACCTTAACCTCCCAGTTTCCTTGAGTCTACTTCTCAACAACTGTGGAAGGAAAAGCTCCAACATTGGTTTCCAGTGCCCTTAAATATATTCATCTCTCCTTCAACATATTCCACATGTTGTCTTCCTCGTATTTCGTCTACGGTTGTTTTGTTTCTCTTTTCAATTGTTGTGCTCCATGTACTATTTTTTTTGGTGCTTCCCATGCGTCCTATATTCTCACTCTTTCATCATCCTCGTCGTCACCATCTTTGATTGCATGTGTAGAAGCTGTGCTACCAATAATGTTATGGGACTCCTATTTTAGGAGAAATTTGTCATTTGGCTTGAAGCATGTTTTGAACAGTAACCTAAAAAGCTTTGTTTAAGGGTTAGTTGTATAACAGGTTAAATTTTCTATATAGAAAATGATTTGATTGAAAAGGTTGACAACTGTTGTTTATATTTGTGCGAGCAAATTGCATTTTACTCCTATAATTTTAACTCAAGAAAGGAGAGTCGAGAATTAAAGACGTTTTTAGGAAATTATGAAATCGGAGATAGAGAATGATGACAAAAAATAAAGTCTATTGAGTAAGATGCCGATTATTCATTAAATTACACTTACAACATCGACATTTTCTTCATATTCACACATCCATCAGTTTGTGATTGGGCACTGATACAATAATCACATACCTTCAAGCATCCAAACACATTATCCATAATACAATATAAAGAAAATTCTGGTTCATATATGAAATATCCAATAGTCCATCTAACTATTGACATGAACCATCCAAAAAAAAGATAAAAAATTTTCACGATATATTCATGATTTCCGTCACTATAAATTGGCTAAAATTTGAACTGCAACCATACCAATATTAAGAATTATTTTGGGTTTACTCATCGATGTATGTATGTAACCATCACAGGTGTATGCCATCACTGGTGTATGTAATTCAACTTATAAAGGTATCCAAATATGTGGATTGCATTTTACCTTTCACAGTTGATTGGGGTTACATTTCATTTCATGCATCTATTATTTGTGATTAAAAATTCATACTCTTATCAGTGAATCAATTGATATATTCGATTCATCAGTGCTTTACAGTTGGTCTTTTCACGAAGTTTCTTTAGTTGCTTAATAAAGCATGTTAAATCTTTAAGTAACTATTACTTACACTAGCTTTCACAGAGAAAATTAATAAGTAAATTAAGTCTTTTGCATTTTGGTCTAGAAAATTTCTTAATTTTGATGGAATTATAATAGTGATATAATATTGCCCTAAATTTTCTTATTTTCTTAATTTCTTAATCATTTTGGATGGATAATATTGCCCTAAATAACTAATTTATTATATGGAAAAAGTGAACGAACAATGCAAATGGGTGCACCTGGCTATTATTGCTTAATTTCTGGATATGAACAAAGGAAGACATAAGATTGTGCTTTCATTATATTTGTGTATGTTTTTCTTTTGTTTGCAGCATTGTCTGTTGCCTTTTTATTGATTATATTTTACTTAATTGCAATAAACTGATCTATGTCAGACACAAATACTATTTGTAAGGACCTAAATAATTTGGGGGTGGTGTATGGACAAGGATATGTTGGTAATTGATGTGGTGGGGGCTTCCTATGATGAGTGGTGTGGTAGGGGATGGCTTCACGGGGAGGCAGCTGTTGAAGGGGTGTGGGAAGCAATTAAGGGAGTCACGGGAATTGGTTTTGGAGAGTAAAGAAGTCCGTGATTTCCCTCATGTTTGGCATCATTCAGCAGGCTGCAAACGTGGAAGATATAAGGGGATGCTAAGTTCTGAAATGAGGAAGGAAACCCTTGCTGCAAGGTTGGTGAAGGAGGTGAAGTTCAGAGTTGCTGGAGTGGGAAAAAACCTTGGCACTGAAAATCTTGGAGAAGATAGATTTAAAGATTTAGCAAAGGAAGTCTTCAAGAGGTAAGGGGAGCTAGATCTTTTGTTTAGTTGATGATGTATGTTGTATTTAATGCAAATCTGGGAAGAATGGGATGAATATTTGGGTACTGGTTTAGTTTCTGGGTTTCTGGAAAACTTGCAGAAATTCTGCAGAAATACCGTTCGTCCAATTTGATTTCAAATTGGACGTTCGTCCTAAATAGCTAACGTTCGTCCAAAATGGTTGAACGTTCGTCAAGGTGAATTTGGACGTTCGTCCAAATTATTCGGTAGTCGTTGGAGAGCGTTCGTTTGTGGACGCTCGTTCAAAGTTGGTGAAGTGAAAAGGGGACGTTCGTCCCATTCGCTATGCGCGTCCGTCCTTAAATCCAAGTGTTCGACATTGAGTGATTCGTTCTGTACGTGTGAGCGTTCGTCCGCAAAGGCTCGTCGCGCGTTCGTCCAAGTTGTAGATTATGAGTGTCCGTGCTTCAGCTAGCAAGTGAGCGTTCGTCCAAGCTGTTAGTTGGCGTTCGTCCAGACTACGAGCGTTCGTCCATGACTTCAACTTGTGAACGTTCGTCCAAATGGCTCGACCAAGCGTTCGGCCTTAAATTCAGTGTTGAGCGTTCGGCCTTTGAGCGAGTGTGAGTGAGCGTTCGTCCTTAGTTCAATTCTTAGCGTTCGTCCTTGGTTTCATCTGTGAGCGTTCGTCCATTTGTCCAAACTGAGCGTTCGTCCAAATGATCAGCATTGAGCGTTCGTCCAAACAGTGAGTGAGCGTTCGTCCGAATATATGAGCGTTCGTCCAAATTGTTGAGCGTTCGTCCAGAATGTGGAGCGTTCGTCCAAATAGTGAGCGTTCGTCCTTAACACATTGATTTGAGCGTTCGTCCTTAAATTGAGTGAGCGTTCGTCCTTAAATTGAGTGAGCGTTCGTCCTTAAATTGAGTGAGCGTTCGTCCAATAGTGTCCGGTGAATAGTACTCGTCCAAATAGTATTTTACAAATATGTTGAATTTTAAGTTCCTTTGCTTTCGGATTGAATTATGTGTACAAATGTTTGGAATATTATTTATGACATGAATTATGTGAGTGTAAGAAATATGTTGGAATTGTTGGGATAATATGGTGATATCTGATTATTCATAATTGGAGTATGGTTATAAGTGGTTTATGATGTACATTGTTGATCCAAAAGAAATATCAGGAGATTTAAAATGGTCGGATTGAATCGGAAATTTAGATCTCTCGGTGGGATCAGTTGGTGTAAAGAATGAATGTGGGAAGCTTAGCCGGTTGTTCATCCTGATGTTCCGTGAGTACTCGTCCTCACGTAGAGGGGGTACGTCATGTGTGGGAACGGCAGGAGGTCCTAGTCCTAGGGTATCTGGACAGATAGGACTAACCTCGGGTGGCAGCTGATGACAGTTCCAGTTACTACATCACCCGGGTGCACGAACACCGAAGCTACACAGAGACTCAGAATTTTATTATTGAGAATTGTAAAGTATGAATGTGGGAAGCTTAGCCGGTTGTTCATCCTGATGTTCCGTGAGTACTCGTCCTCACGTAGAGGGGGTACGTCATGTGTGGGAACGGCAGGAGGTCCTAGTCCTAGGGTATCTGGACAGATAGGACTAACCTCGGGTGGTAGCTGATGAGAGTTCCAGTTACTACATCACCCGAGTGCACGAACATCGAAGCTACACAAAATTCATTCTAGTCCGGACGAGTCTGTCTATGAAGTAACGAGTCGGTCTATAAAGTAACAAGTCGGGGTATAAAGTAACAAGTATTGTAATGTTGGTTTACCATGTTTGGATGACTTTTGCATGTTGTATGAGTGGGTGGAATTATGGTTTAATGAATATGCTCTAATTGTTCTTTTATACGAATCTAAGTATGATAACATTGAATTTAACTGTTCTATCTGTATAACATGTTTTTATATCTAGCTCACCCTTGCATTGTTTTGTTATGTGCTGTTTGGGTATGTTTCGTTGGCGATGATCATCCACTTGGATGGGAGCAGATGTTGTCGTGGAGTTTCCCTTGGAGCCATAGCTGGAGGTTGTTGATATTGCGGAGTAATCTTCTTAGAATTTCTTGATTAAACACTTGTAGTGTTTAATCCTTTCAACTGTTTAAGTTTAAATTTTAAGTTTCTTTTATTTCTGGATGACTGTAATACCACATTGAATTACACGTCAAAATTCTGACTGTTCTCTATATTTGAATGTTAACGTCCTTATTATATAATATTGATTATTATATAATCGGGATGTTACATTAATGGTATCAGAGCAGTTCTTCCTTAAAAACCTGTAGGTGTGGGTGCGCTTCGTTTGTGATTATGTACTTTGGTCTCGGGTTGGAAATTGTGTTGGTTTGAGTCAGACTAATGGTCTTTCTTTCTGTATGAACAGAAGATGGTACCTACTTCTTCTCCTCCTTTGTCTTAGGGAGTTGATCCGTCTGACTCTAATCAGATGCTGAATGCGGTGTTCCAAGCATTGCAACAACAGAATGCTGCATTGGTGGAGTAAAATACCATAATCCTGCACAATCAAGAAGCCGAAAGGGTATTTGCCGAGAACGCGAGAGTAACATCTGAGAACACTCAAGACAATTCATTAAAGTGATTGACTAGTGACAGGACCGTTCAGGGTGTTTTCTCTTCTGTTATTCCGGTCCAAGAGTGGAACTTGGAAAACTTTCTACAACATCATCCAGCCCGGTTTGATGGAACTACAGTTCGAATGAAGCTGATCAGTGGTTTAAGGACATTGAGAGAATTTGTAGTGCTAAGAGATGTCCAGATGAGAACGAGGTAGCTTATACTGAGTACTTGCCTTACAGTGTAAGGTATGACCTGGAGATTGAATTCCTTCAGTTAATACCGGGAAATATGTCGTGACTGTGTATGCATACAGGTTCGAGTACTTGCTCTCATTATGACTACGGTTATAAAAAAAAAAAAAAAAATTTGTTATCATCATGAGCTTAATTCTCCCTGTCTTAACCTAGATGTGTTGTGTTTGGTCCATCGCTCGTGTTTAAGCCTAAACCCTGTTTAAACCGTTTTTGTCATCAAGTTAATGTTTTAATCCTGTCGTGTTCAACCTTAAGCATTCATTCATTTCATTAACGTGTATCATTTTTTGGTTATCAACCTCTATGTGTCTAAACCAGATTTCGGCTCCCGTTCATATGTCTTTTGTTTTCAATGTCATTGTGAGCCAATCTAATTTTTCAGTTTCACCAAGTTCTGGTTGTGTTAAACGAATGTGTTATGTGTTTTCAAAGTTCATTAATACTTTGTTATTTTTTTTTTGCCTTAATGTGAAATTCTATTGGTTATTTTTGAATCTGCAAACACAAAGGTCGTTTTAAGATTGGGTCAAATTAGTGTTTTGTTTACCTCATCGAGTATTGTAGTATCGCTAAAATCTTGATAAATTTTAGAGATAATTTTCACGCGTTTCAAACTCGTTGATAACTTATTATGTTTTTCGTTTGGGCCAGATAAAAATAAAAATAGTTGAGAATAACTCTGAGTCAAATTTCAAAATTGTGTAATAAATTAATATGAATTTATGAACAAATACATATATATATATTTTAAATAAATACAATAAAAATTACAAACAGGTGGTTGTGTTTCTGTGAGGTTTTTCTCTTCTGATAATCTTGAGTTTGGAAAGACGATAACCTGTAAGTAAATCGTTAGAAAAATATATAATTGGCAGGGCAGATAATAAAAATAATAATCATCAAACTAGCAGGACAGATAAATATTACAATGCATAATTAAAATAAAGATGTTCTAGAGTCGATCATAAGTGATCGTTAAATATTACAGTCCATAAAATACGCAAATAAAGCAAATAAAGGATGTTTGGGGTTCGATCACTCGTGATCGTTAAGTTACAAATAAAGATAAAAATTTAATGGAAAAATTCTCGAGCTGGTTGTGGTGGCCTAAGGGAGAGCTCCGTCGAGGGAGCTCTGGTTCGGAAGGCGAGAGGCATGGGTTGAGGGATTTGTCGTTCGTCCTTGTCATCGTCGATGATGATCGGAACGGGGAACAGGTTCAGCAACCTCGGCGCCTTCATAATTACCCAGCCATATTCTTCAAATAATATTTTGTGTCAAAAATAGAAGGGGAAAAATAAAATAAAATAAAATAAATAAAAATGAAAATAGTGGTAATTAGGGTTCTTACCATACATGTACAGCGGCAGCTGAGAAAATACGGTGCCAGTGGGGTCTAATTCCGCTTGCCAGCGCTTGACCCGGTTACCATGATTGTTGAACCAGCAGTGTACATTATATTCACTGACCTCTCCGAAGGCCCTGATTCGAGATGCAATCTCGACAACTTGGGCTCTGCTGGGATGTGTGACCCCGTGGTTGAAGATATTGGTCATCATTTTAACCTGGTCATCAGTAGGTTTCCACCACTGACTGGTGTACCTCTCCATCTCCATATCACTCATCTTCCTCTCAGAGTATTTCTAAAGCATAATGAAATAATAAAATAAAATAAAAAGATCAAAATCAGAACAAAAATATTCTGTGTTTTCTTTATTTGCTTTGTTCCCTTTTAGGTTCTTTTGTCCAGCCAGTCATTGTTGTTTTAGTGTCCAGTATCAGATCTGTTTCACGGTCCTCGCAAAGGTTCCTAAACGGATCTATGTCAATTTGTCCATGTCCGGTTCATACAAATAAATTTCTTTTTTTAAAGTTTTCTGTTTTTATGGGGTACGTGCGTTGTTCTACCCGATTGTCTCTGCCATACCCTCAATCGAGGGGAGATTAACGTCTGGTTTCCAGCCGATATACCCCTTATCTTAGTTAATGCGGTGTGTTCTTAGTTTTTGTTAATAAAAGGAAAATAGAAGAAGAAGAAGAAAGTAAATGCAGGAGCAGAAGCGAAATAACAAAACGGAAAGTAAAGAAGAAAGCAGAATGTAAGTGCGAGTAATAAAAGATCAGAAAAGAAATAGTGTGTGAAAGGAAGCAAGAAAGGAGAAGGGAAAGAAAAGAGGCGAGAAGTAAAGAAGAAGGAAGAAGTAAGGTAAAGGAGAGATGGGTAAAGAAAATGAAGATATAAGAGAAAAGAAATACTTACTCGAGGCGGAGCAAAGCCTTGGAACTTGCAGATTTGAAGCTTGCCGGAAGACTCTCCGATCTACCACACTCAGTCGTTCGGATCTCACAAACTCCCACACTCAGAACTCTCAGTGCTCAGATCTCTCTCTCAGATGCTCTCAGATCTCAACGTTTCGAAGTGTCGCCCAACGCGGCTAGCACCTCGTTTTATAGCCAAGGAACCTCACTGTGTCCACAGTTCCGGTCATGCATACCGGAGTCTTCAATAGTACCGGTTAAAAAAAAAAAAAAAAATGTAGCTTGCGATTTTTGCCACATTGTGGGAGTATGAAACATTCAATTAGAGAAGATCTATTGCTATGTGAGTAAGTGTAGATATGACCTGATTTTGGTGTGAGACGTGATATGTATGTTGGCATAGAATTGTCTCTTGGTATGTGGTGGGAGTTGTACTGATGAGCTCTTTGAACGGTGGGAACTGCCCGGATAAGTTTGTTATATGAGTTGTGGTATGGCAACTCTACCTAAGAGTTAGAGGACAAGATGAGAGAGACGTATCTCAACTTGTTTTGGTAAGCTTAATTTTCGAGGACAAAAATTTTTGTGTTGGGGAGAATGTAAGGACCTAAATAATTTGGGGGTGGTGTATGGACAAGGATATGTTGGTAATTGATGTGGTGGGGGCTTCCTATGATGAGTGGTGTGGTAGGGGATGGCTTCACGGGGAGGCAGCTGTTGAAGGGGTGTGGGAAGCAATTAAGGGAGTCACGGGAATTGGTTTTGGAGAGTAAAGAAGTCCGTGATTTCCCTCATGTTTGGCATCATTCAGCAGGTTGCAAACGTGGAAGATATAAGGGGATGCTAAGTTCTGAAATGAGGAAGGAAACCCTTGCTGCAAGGTTGGTGAAGGAGGTGAAGTTCAGAGTTGCTGGAGTGGGAAAAAACCTTGGCACTGAAAATCTTGGAGAAGATAGATTTAAAGATTTAGCAAAGGAAGTCTTCAAGAGGTAAGGGGAGCTAGATCTTTTGTTTAGTTGATGATGTATGTTGTATTTAATGCAAATCTGGGAAGAATGGGATGAATATTTGGGTACTGGTTTAGTTTCTGGGTTTCTGGAAAACTTGCAGAAATTCTGCAGAAATACCGTTCGTCCAATTTGATTTCAAATTGGACGTTCGTCCTAAATAGCTAACGTTCGTCCAAAATGGTTGAACGTTCGTCAAGGTGAATTTGGACGTTCGTCCAAATTATTCGGTAGTCGTTGGAGAGCGTTCGTTTGTGGACGCTCGTTCAAAGTTGGTGAAGTGAAAAGGGGACGTTCGTCCCATTCGCTATGCGCGTCCGTCCTTAAATCCAAGTGTTCGACATTGAGTGATTTGTTCTGTACGTGTGAGCGTTCGTCCGCAAAGGCTCGTCGCGCGTTCGTCCAAGTTGTAGATTATGAGTGTCCGTGCTTCAGCTAGCAAGTGAGCGTTCGTCCAAGCTGTTAGTTGGCGTTCGTCCAGACTACGAGCGTTCGTCCATGACTTCAACTTGTGAACGTTCGTCCAAATGGCTCGACCAAGCGTTCGGCCTTAAATTCAGTGTTGAGCGTTCGGCCTTTGAGCGAGTGTGAGTGAGCGTTCGTCCTTAGTTCAATTCTTAGCGTTCGTCCTTGGTTTCATCTGTGAGCGTTCGTCCATTTGTCCAAACTGAGCGTTCGTCCAAATGATCAGCATTGAGCGTTCGTCCAAACAGTGAGTGAGCGTTCGTCCGAATATATGAGCGTTCGTCCAAATTGTTGAGCGTTCGTCCAGAATGTGGAGCGTTCGTCCAAATAGTGAGCGTTCGTCCTTAACACATTGATTTGAGCGTTCGTCCTTAAATTGAGTGAGCGTTCGTCCTTAAATTGAGTGAGCGTTCGTCCAATAGTGTCCGGTGAATAGTACTCGTCCAAATAGTATTTTACAAATATGTTGAATTTTAAGTTCCTTTGCTTTCGGATTGAATTATGTGTACAAATGTTTGGAATATTATTTATGACATGAATTATGTGAGTGTAAGAAATATGTTGGAATTGTTGGGATAATATGGTGATATCTGATTATTCATAATTGGAGTATGGTTATAAGTGGTTTATGATGTACATTGTTGATCCAAAAGAAATATCAGGAGATTTAAAATGGTCGGATTGAATCGGAAATTTAGATCTCTCGGTGGGATCAGTTGGTGTAAAGAATGAATGTGGGAAGCTTAGCCGGTTGTTCATCCTGATGTTCCGTGAGTACTCGTCCTCACGTAGAGGGGGTACGTCATGTGTGGGAACGGCAGGAGGTCCTAGTCCTAGGGTATCTGGACAGATAGGACTAACCTCGGGTGGCAGCTGATGACAGTTCCAGTTACTACATCACCCGGGTGCACGAACACCGAAGCTACACAGAGACTCAGAATTTTATTATTGAGAATTGTAAAGTATGAATGTGGGAAGCTTAGCCGGTTGTTCATCCTGATGTTCCGTGAGTACTCGTCCTCACGTAGAGGGGGTACGTCATGTGTGGGAACGGCAGGAGGTCCTAGTCCTAGGGTATCTGGACAGATAGGACTAACCTCGGGTGGCAGCTGATGAGAGTTCCAGTTACTACATCACCCGAGTGCACGAACATCGAAGCTACACAAAATTCATTCTAGTCCGGACGAGTCTGTCTATGAAGTAACGAGTCGGTCTATAAAGTAACAAGTCGGGGTATAAAGTAACAAGTATTGTAATGTTGGTTTACCATGTTTGGATGACTTTTGCATGTTGTATGAGTGGGTGGAATTATGGTTTAATGAATATGCTCTAATTGTTCTTTTATACGAATCTAAGTATGATAACATTGAATTTAACTGTTCTATCTGTATAACATGTTTTTATATCTAGCTCACCCTTGCATTGTTTTGTTATGTGCTGTTTGGGTATGTTTCGTTGGCGATGATCATCCACTTGGATGGGAGCAGATGTTGTCGTGGAGTTTCCCTTGGAGCCATAGCTGGAGGTTGTTGATATTGCGGAGTAATCTTCTTAGAATTTCTTGATTAAACACTTGTAGTGTTTAATCCTTTCAACTGTTTAAGTTTAAATTTTAAGTTTCTTTTATTTCTGGATGACTGTAATACCACATTGAATTACACGTCAAAATTCTGACTGTTCTCTATATTTGAATGTTAACGTCCTTATTATATAATATTGATTATTATATAATCGGGATGTTACACTATTCACTATATATTAAGTTTTAGCCATAATTACTTTTTATTTATATATATAGATAGGTTTGTTAAATTATGTAATCTCTTCAACTATATTAAATTTTAGTTGACAAAAATATCTTATTCATAAAAAAAGATACATTTTAGAAATACAAAGATATTTTAATAATTTTATTTTTAATTTAAAATAAAAAATTAAAAAAATAAAAAATTATTCAAATATCTTTAACTTTAAAATTTAAAATTTATAACATACGAGAATATTTTTGTTAATTAAAATTTGATATAATTTAAGAGATTAGATAAGTTAGTAATCCCCATACATTCATATATATATATATATAAAAATACTTTCTTTTATCTATATATTTAGTATTTTTATTTTATCCTTTTTAATATAATTGTTTATTAGTTTTTTATTTATAATTATATATAAAGAGGATATTTTTTTATGTACACATTTAATATTCCTATTTTACTTTCTAATATAATTATTTATTAATTTTTTTAAACATTAACAGTTATTGACATATTTTTGTATAAAACTGCTTAGCAGTCTCTTTGTTTTTTTTATCCATTCATTTCACGAATTTTTATAGTATTTGCTGCTCATAAATATATATATATATATATATATATATATATATATATATATGAAAATAATTTGAATAAAGAAAAACAGGCTTTCATTTTTTATAGAAGACTTTATTTATACTTTTTTTTGGAACCACATAAAGTTACGAAAAGGGTATGCTGCTGGAATTCAAACTTTAACCTATATATAACACTTAAATATTTATATTAGAAAATGAAGCTTGGCAATGTCATGATTATGATAATATTGCCATATTTCAAATATGATTATACATTCTTCCTAATTTTAAAAGATACATCGAATTTTTGGATTGACCCTAATTAAAATTATAGAATGTAAGACCCATGAAAAATATTTATAATTTTATTACTAGTAGAAATAAATTTATTTGTGAATGGAAAATATAATAAGTTTATGTGAAAAGTTAAATAAGAAATTTTGGTAACTTAATTGGTAGAAAATTTGTGGTGATGGGTTTAAACTCTTTTTTACCTTTTTGTAATAAAAAAAAACAAAAAAAAAACAAAACAAAATTTAAAATATTGATAGTAGATAAAACACTCAGATTTTAAAGCATTATTGAGGGATCAAATAGGCCAAGTGGTGATTAAAATATTAATATAATAAAATAATATTAAAATAATAAATAATATTAAAAAATTGTTAAATAGTAAAATTTTTGGACTATAAATAACCATGAGAGGAGAGATTATTCTGCACAAAGAGAAGAAGAATCAAGTGAGAGCTTGAGAAATAGCGAAGAAAGAGTTAGGGAGAAATTTTTAGTTACAAGAAGAGTAGAGGTTCTGAAAGGTTTTCGGGGAAACAAATTCGGAGCAAGAGAAGTCTGGAATAGAGGTAGGGGAGCTAACCTTTCTAAGCTTTTATATTATGATTTAGTATTGTTTTATTACTATTCATGTCTTTGAAATTATGTGTGAATACTGTTAATGAAAAACATAGGTGCTTACTGTATATCTATCTATAGTGAATTTCTGTGCTAATATTATATGATGTTGTTTTGAATCTGTAAATAAGAAATTTGTTAAAACTAGTTGAGGAACACTTTGGCTAAGGAAAGACTTCGTACTTAAGTTGTCTATTGTGACACACCTCTCTTTCTTGGAAGTCTACTCGACGAGTTTTTAACTTAAATCTTGTTGAACAGATTATGTACTATTAAATTATTGTGCAATATATCTTGTTGGAATGAAAATTTATGATGAATTCATGTTATTGTGGTAGATATATGAATTATAATTGTGATGGTAGGATAGAGGAATCTTAAAAACCGGAGTTGGTACATCCCTGATCATAGAGCAGCCCTGGTCAAATCCAGTAAGTTGTGACTAGTCATATGTACTAGCGTTTATGGTGAGTTTGATTCGTCAAACATTTGATTCTTCTCCGGTGACCATTTATGGTGATATTTTAGTATTGTAAATTTATTGTGATATATTCATTTTGTATGATTTTTGCGATGATTGGATTTTATTATATTGGATTTGAATTTATGCATCTGAAAATGATATGAGTATTATGGGGAGATTTTGTAAGGGTATAATGTGAGTTGAGGAATATGAGTATGGTATGAGTCTCGCGGAGAGATTCAGTAATGATATGGTATTTGTGCATATGTTGATGTTGAAGGCCCTCTAGTTGGAGGTTATCCTGATACTCTAATAATCATCCAGTCTCAAGTAGAGAAGGATGAATTATGTGGTGAGAGGGGCAGGAGGTCCTGGTCTATGTGCCGGTTTTGGACATAGTGTTGAGGACTAACCTTGTGGATGGTATGGAGTATTTTGGAAGTGTATTTGTAAGAGGAAGTAGAAGGCATCACAAGTGCATAACCTCCCGTGACCGCTCATCAACATATTATCAGAATGAGTGTCTATTGGGTATTGTGTTATGAGTGTCTATTGGGTATTGTGTTATGAGTGTCTATTGGGTATTGTGGAATAAGTGTCTATTGAGTATTGTGGAACGAGTGTCTATTTAGTATTGTGGGATGAGTGTCTATTAGTAATTGTGGTATTGTGTGATGAGTATCTATGATGTGATTGTTGTATGATGGTATGAGTATCTATGATGTGATTGTTGTATGATGGTATGAGGGTGTCTGATATAATTATTATATGATGTTTGTTGAGCGTATCAAAGTAATGGATGAGTATCTATGATGCGATTGTTGTATGATGATATGAGTATCTATGATGCGATTGTTGTATGATGGTATGAGTATCTATGATGCGATTGTTGTATGATGGTACGAGGGTGTCTAACATAATTATTATATGAGGTTTGTTGAGTGTATCAAAATAATTAGGCATGTTTTATAAATGATTGATTGCATGTTAGCTCACCCTACTTGTTTGTGTTTGTGTATATGCGATGATCGTATAATTCGTTATATGGGAGCAGATAGAGGAATGTCGTCTAATTTAGTGCCAATGAAGAAAGAGATAGAAGAATAAATTAGAAGAATTCAAGTTATATTTATCACTTTATAGTTGAAATCTGAGTTTAAAACACATATATATCAACTATAAATTATTAAGTGTGAGATTAAGAGATATTACCTTAAATGTACAATATATCAATTATGAATTTTCAAGTGTGAGATTACGGGATGAGGATGATGTTACATAGAACGATAACTTGTTTTCTTTATACAACAAAATTTAAACTATTATTCCTAAAAATAAGATAAATGTTTGTCATTAAATGAAAATACGTCATTTAAGTTTCCTTTTTAAATAAATCACATCCTTACTTATATATTCAGTTGTGCTTTTGTATCTGAATTTTTTTATTGTGTACTTAATTTTTCCAACAAAAATTAAGCTAAACCACACATTTGCAATTTGTCATTAATAATTATAATGTAAGAAAATACTTGAAATTCTTTAAGTCAAAACAAAAAGTTACTTACAATTTAGAGCTAATTTTTTAATTGTTTGCATTCCAAATTATTATTTTTATCATAAATGAATATCTATGAATTAATTTTATTTTTTGCCTTGTAAATTTTGTAGATGTATTTATGAATACTCGTGAAAAATATTAGATAATATTAATAACAATTAAAGTAAATCTTAATGTTGGTCCTCAGTAATTTTTTATATAGCAATTTAATCCCTAATTTTCATTCGCATAACTCTTATGTAGCTTACACTCATATTAAAATAAAAGAATAAAATATGATAAAATAATAACGTAACATGATATAATAGGAACACATTGTAATTATGTCATTTTTTAGGTAGATAAAATATCATAAATTAAATAATAAAGTTTAGGAAGATAATTTCTTTAAAATGAGCAATTTCATTAATATTAGTCTTATGAAATATTTATTACTTTTAGTCTAGAAAATACGGAATAGATTTAAAGCACTACAAATTAAAATTAAAATACTTGCTATAAGGATACATTATAATTGATAAATTTATGTATTCCATCAATATATATTAATCAAAGTGACTTGCCTTCGACGGCAATTGCATTTAAATTAAATTTTGTTGACCTTCAAATAATTTATATTATTATGCCAAACCCTAATAAGCTAACCCATGTTTTTACTTAATAATGTTTGACTACGTACTTCATGCTGTGATATTTTATTAATGTATATTTTTAATAAAATGAATATTTGATGATCTCAATGTATTAAATTTTATTAACATATATCTACTTAACTTTTTAATTACTGATAGCTCACATATTTAATATTTTGAAAAATAAGCACAGTTTATGAAATCTCATTGTCTTTTTGCTTAAAATAATTAAAATGGCTATTTATTACATTTATTTGGATGATTTGAAAGATGAAAAATTATAATAAATTTTATTATAATCAATTACATTTATTTATTAATTTTTAAATTAAAGAATTACTGTCTATGAGAGAAATATATGAGTAATATTGCATCTAATTTTTTAGTGTTGAATTTTTTCAATATTTAAACTAGGGAGAGTATGTTGGTTTCATTGAAGTAATAGAAAAATTTTATTTGTTAATTTACTCTACGGAATACTCATGGTGCTTTCAGAGGTTGTCATAGTTTGACTTCATGTATTAGTATTTTTTAAAGGAAGTCAAAAGTGAATATGTGAGTAATTTTTCAGTTTTTTTAGGAATACAAACTTATGAGTTTATGAAAATCATTTATGCTTTGAAACATGCTTAGAGGAAGAATTTCTAGAGGCTTTGATTGAAAAATGATTATTTTGTACTATGTCATGATTTTCTTTTTGAATTAACAAGTGATACCTTGGAGTTTGAGAAGAAGATAATGTTGGTACTTGCATGTAGTTTAAAGTCTCTTATGTATTTTTCAAGAAGAAAATCATTGATATAACTTAAATACTTTAATTTTTATTTGTAGAAAACAATATAAATGTGATTTAATATTTCACCTCCATATGTTTGTTTAATTTTTTTCATAATAGATATAATTTACTTATACTTTGTGAAAATAAATTTTATTATTCTTTTATTTTATTTTATTTTTAAAAAAATTTCATATAATAATAATTGATTGATGAACTTTTAAATGTGAGCACAACTAATACATCAAAGTTGATAATGCTGAATTAGAAAATAATTATAATTTGAAATGTATTTTGATAAAATGTTTATTTTTTCAGTTATTTAAAATTAAAATTCAATTAACTATTATTAAGCCCCTGTTAATCAAAGTATCAATTTTTAAGCATAAAAGTGAATATATTTAATGCAAGAGTATTATTACACTTTAATAGCAATAATAATAACAGTGAAAATACTGAAGAGGTTGTAAATCTTTTTACTAATATTTAAAATATATCAAATTGATTTGAAATTTTTTAAAAAGAGTGAAAAAATAATAGATTAAACTCTTTCACTAATAAAACTAACTATTTATCAATAAAAAAATTATGTAAAAATGTTTCCTGCATTGTAAATTTCAATTTCAAACGGTGAAAAAAAAAATGAAAGACGAGGGATAAAAACCAGAGACAAGTTGTAGTGAGTAGTTGAAGAAGTGTAAGTTAGGGGCATTGTTTTTTATCCCTACTCTTCACATGCTTTATTATTAAATTTGACTCTTTGATTGGTTGAACGTGGCCCTTCTCTGATGATATTAGTTGAATAAATTTGAGATCTCTCTATCTCTTTTCAAAACCATATTCTTCATAGTAAGAATCAATTATTTTAAAAAACACATTTTATATAACTCAATTACCCTTCTTAAGGGGTACATTGTAAGTAAAAAATTTGTGATTTTATGTTTAGAAAATTGATTAGGCCACATAATCGATGTTCAAAGACAACAAATTTTCTTTCAAAGTTATAAATGTTTCAAAAACCGTTATTTTAGATGAAGACAATATGACATATTTTTGCTCAAATTAGACTATAATTATTTAATCACCACAAGATAATTGATGCAATATGCAACAATCTCTTCCTCAATAATTGTCTCTTTATAGGAATCAAACTTTTCAATTATGGCTTGATTCACTTGGCTTTTCAATTAACTTAGACCATAATCATTTAACCGCTACGAGACAATTTATGCAATTTGCAAAAATATTGACTTGGCTCACCTAACCTATGCTATAATGTAATTATGTAACCTATAACAATCTTGTCCTAAATAATTGCTTAAATGGAAATCAAACTTGTTTTCACTGATATTATAATTGCTAAATCTAGCGTTTACTATTAAAACAAAAATCATATTTGATAATTAAAATGCAACTCTTTTTTACTTAAGAACATAACCTTCAAGTGTGATTCGACTCATCTCCTATCCACCATGGGACAATTGTGACACCCTCCAATAATTTAATTATTATTGAGTCACATAGTATGAAATATTTAAAATTAAATTAACCATAATTTTAATACGTGCTAAAAACTATTACAATTTTAAATATGTTGTCTATATTATTCACAATTCTAAAAATATGATCTAAACTATTTACACTTGTTATATAAAATATTATTTAATCGAAAAGATGACAATTATGGTTTTATGTGTGAACAACTCCTATAATTTTGTCGACTGACGAAATCTAAATGTGATACAAGATTATACTTTGATTGGAAGAATTAAGAAACCTTAATTTATATAAATATGTTAAAATGCGATTGAGTGTTATACGTAATGTGATTAAACATTTATTTAACTCTGAACAACTACAACCATAATTTAAGTTTATAGCATAATTTATGATTTCCCTAATCATATCTATTTCATTATAAATTAAGATTATTGATCATGGAAAATATTTATTGGTCTTATATTGAAAAAATAATTTATCAATGGACAAAAATTTGTTTAAACTAAAGTTATTGACGGTAAACAATCATCACTAAAATATTCATTAATAATTTTAGTAAAAATTAAAAGATTCATTAATAACTGTCTATGATAAAAAAATATTGATAGTCTAAATTCATTAATAATTATCTATCGAAAAATATTACGCTTTGATGGTTATCATCGGTAATTATTGTCAATAATTATCAATGACATATATTTCTTATTTTATCCATGCTCTTTAAAATGGTAGTGAATGTAATTTTTAAACATATTTGAAAAAAATGAAGAATTAGTGCAAAATTAGTAGATATTTACAACTTTTAAGTATTTTTGTGTGTGTGATGTATGCAGAGACGACAAAGGTGAGACGAGTTTAGATTTAATTATATCTCCAAATTCTCGAAGTAAAACTTTATAGAACTTTATAATATGTATTATTGTTGGGTATACAATTTATACTCTATCCGTATTCATATCCTCTTGAATAATGGGATAACGGTATATTTATGTCCACTGCTTTTACATTATCCCCAAATATTAATAAAATAACTTTTTGACAAAAAAATTATATAAAACATAACACTAAATAAGAATTATCTATAATTGAAGTTTGATGACAAGTTCAATCTCTATTATTTTTTATTTTTGTAGGGGAATGTATTTCAGAAATTTGAGTAATGTTGGATATCAAATATATTGAATTATTGACAGATAAATTGAAAGTTTGTCCAGTAAAAAGAAGAATCTTCAAGTGAAATGAAATTATAAGAACCGAAAAGAAAAAAAAGATTATTTTTTTTATGTTATTTAATAGATTAAGGATTTACACAATTGAATAGTGACAAAAAAAAATGTAAAAGAAAATATAAATGATCAAATATATGTTTATAAATGATTGTGGTAAAATTAAAGTTATGTTTCTTAAAATACAAGTGCAATACAATGTTTGAGAAAACCTACACAAAAGAAAATAATGTGTGATTGAGGTTGTGATAAAAAAAAATTGAGTATATTTTATGAGACAAGCAATATTAAAACAGAGAAAACGAAAAATTGCATGGTAAAAAAATGGTTCTTCAAAGGAAATAAGATTTTTTTTATTTTTTATTTTTACTTTATAAACTAAACATGTATTTTAGTAATTTAAAATAGGATAATAATACTTTAACAACATTTTTTTCATAACATTTTAACATCATCTACGTATAATTTTGTGATTGGTCCAAAATTATTCCATAATTTTATAACAATAATCATAAACACTAACCTAAACCAATCACATAATAATATATAAATAATGTTAAAATATTATAAAAAAAATGTTGTCAATTATACTTTAAAATATATTCTCTATGTCCCATGTCTAATCTATCCATGCCAGATCAATAATACGAGGATTCACTGATATTTCAACATGACACTTGTATTGAAAAGACTGGAAAATAAATCACCGTAAGAAAACATCGAGAATTGTCCTTCAGAAGTTGATTATGTTTGATAAAATTTATACTATCATTCTTACCTTTTACTATACTTGTTCTTTTTCAAGATAACAAAGGGAGTTATCAGGGCCCCATTTGCTCTTTTTAATAACATAATCAACCAATTATTAACAACTTGGGTTTCTTTTGTCTTTCTCTGAGTAATTTCAGCGATGTCATGGAAAGCAAGAACATGGCAATCATACATCTACTTGCATTTTTTAACAGTCATCATATAGATCACTGCCTATGATATCCCTCATGATACACAACCAGGCTGCCAGCTTTTTGAGCATCTCAATTATAATCCCATAAGTTTTCTTAACAAGTAAATTTAATACAAAGAAACCAAAAACCAGAACTAGTTACCTAAATTGCCCTATAAACACTTCCATAACTTTGATTAGGATCCCAAACCTAATCCTTCTGATCCTGGTTGTGTAGAATGGCTTTGAAGGGCACTATTGCATCCAATGTTGTTGCTCTGCTCCTTTGTTTCAACATGCTTTCCTATAACATAGTGAGTTCCACCTACATTCCTGTAATCCCAGATCCATCAGTGCCCTATAAAAAGGGTACGTGTCCTGTGGACACAGTTAAGTTGGGTGTGTGTGCCAAAGTGTTGAACTTGGCCGACGTTAAACTGGGGTCACCACCAACCCTACCATGCTGCAGCCTAATCAAGGATCTGGCTGATATTGAAGTTTCTGCTTGCCTTTACACTGCCATCAAAGCTAACGTCCTTGGCATCAACCTTAGCCTCCCAATTTCCTTAAACGTACTGCTCAACAACTGTGGGAGGAAAAGATCAAACGCTGATTTCCAGTTCCCTTAAATTCATTGTTTCATCAACATATATATTCCACATGTGATCTTTACCATATTTCACACATCTTCACTGTTATTTTCTCTTTTCAATCCATGTTGTGCTCCATTTATTATTCATCCTTCTTCTTGTCGGAATCTTTGATTGTTGTTTGCAAGTACAATTGCAATCTTAACGATTGAATGATCAAGTGAGATTAATTAGTCATTATTATTATTATTGTAAGAACTCCAATCTTGAAAGTCTTTATCATACAATCGGCAGAATAAACAAAGGACAGCACAGCAAGAAACTGCCCTTATCATTCTGATCAAGTTTCGATCGGTTGTTTTCAGATTGTTTGTTACGGTGGAAATTGTTTGTAGTTAATTTAAATGGACATAAACTTATGTCTGTCTGTACTTTGATTTGTGATTAACATACATGTATAAACAACGAGTTTAGATTTTCTGTTAGTTTCTTTTTCCTGTTTCTTTTTAGGTTTAAACCCTCCCTTGGTCCTCAAGTTTGTATGAAAATCTCAGTTGGGTCCTTAAGTTTTTTTCTGTCTCAATTGGGTCATATTTTTTATAAAAGTAAGCACATTGTACCATAACCGTTAAGTGGTGTGAGACGGCGTTAAATTGGTGTGAGCTGGATTTTTTCATTTACTGACGTGGCATTGTGCACTAAAATTGAAAGGTCACGTGGTGATGTTTTGACTAGAACCAGATCTTCTCCTTCCTCCCCCTCTGCTTCCTTCCATCGGCGCCACCCACCAAAAATTGTTGTAAATTTGCTAGCTCTTATATCTTCTGGATTGTAAATTAGCAGGTTTTGCACTGTGGGAACTGTTATTCTGTGCAAGAAACTCTCATTTTCAAGTTATCAGTGTTTTGCTTCAAGTGGGTAGGGTAAAGTAGTGATTTTTGTGGCCTCAGGTTTGATTTGTCGAATTGAGGGTTTATCTGATAGTTAGATTCTGTATCTTCTTGGTGTTTTATGGATGGGTTATGTGTTTTGTTTTCTGATTTGTGACCAAATCTGGGTTGCTCGAGGATATTAACAGGAAATTTCATGACTTCATACTCTTTCCGTAATCTTTTCTGTATCATCTAATAACTTTTTCTTTTCACTATTTATTTGCCTTCTCCCCTCATTGCTTCCATATTCTTGATGATGATGATGATAGATCTGGCATACCTTACAACTAGTTATTCTGTTCTAGTCCCTTTCCTCTTGATCACGGTATCTAACAATTAAAGTCCCGATTTTGCCACAATTTGAAGAGGATAATAAGATAGAAATATAGAAATCTGGGAATGCTGATAACGGGGTGAATGTATTGAGACCGAGAACTGGTTCTGTGAGAAGGAAGGTTAGTTGGTTAGTGGGCATAATGGGTGGCATGTGTTGCAAGCCCTCTGCCATTGAAGACAGTAAGGAGAGTCCAAGGGAGCGTTTATCGAGCAAGGCTGTGTCGGACTTGCGTGTATCTAGGAGAACTTCATCGAGGAGGGAGGAAGTTTTTAGGGTAAAAAATAGATATGATAACAATGAGGGAAGAACGACATTGATTGATAAGCAAGGGAATGGTTCTGCTAGAGTGCAAGGTGATAGTATTGAAAGAAAGAGAGAGAAAATGGAATATGCTGTTGCTCCACATCCGGGGATTGGTAGTGTTCCCAAAGCCATGGAAGGTGAACAGGTTGCAGCTGGGTGGCGCCGATGGAAGGAAGCAGAGGGGGAGGGAGGAGAAGATCTGGTTCTAGTCAAAACATGTGGCCTTTCAATTTTAGTGCACAATGCCACGTCAGTAAATGAAAAAATCCAGCTCACACCAATTTAACGCCGTCTCACACCACTTAACGGTTATGGTACAATGTGCTCACTTTTACAAAAAATATGACCCAATTGAGACAGAAAAAAACTTGAGAACCCAACTGAGATTTTCATACAAACTTGAGGACCAAGGGAGGGTTTAAACCTTCTTTTTAAATACCATTTTAAAAATCTTTTTATTTATTTTAAAATATCAAAATAAATGTCCATTAATATATTTTGCCGGTGCATGAAAGTAACAGTATAACAAAAGCTCCAAATTCATAAACAAGCTGGGTTGGAACATCTGTTTCAACAAATATATAATTTTTTTTGTTGTTGATAAAAATAACCTTGAAAGTATTTTTAATGTTGAATTTTTTTTTCTTGATATTTTTGCCTTTATTTTTTTGGAGTTTGTATTCTTATTGTTATTATTTTTAATATATTTTTGAATTACAATAGACATTTTTTAACATATTATAGCTTCTATAGCAATATAATATTCTAATGGGAGATTATTAATTGGATGAAAATTGTACGCGGCTAGCATTTGAACATTGAAGGATGAGGTCCTACATTTCCTTGAGCAGCTTTTCGCTTGTTAACATTCCATTTCTAGGACTAATATATCTCTTCGTTTTGCTGGATGTTATATCTTAACCACTTTTTCTTGCTTCATTGTTTAGAATTTGGACAAAAAGCTATAATGATAAACCGATGTGAATATGATATTACAAGATCAATGCCCTGGATTTTTACCACCTAATTGAAACTAGGGGTGGACAAATAGAACTGAACTGCACTGTATTACTAAAATCTGTATTGAACTAAAAATTAATTTGTCTAAACTGAACTGAGCTATAAAACAGTTTAAACAAACTGAACTGAACTGTTTTTTGTTTTATCAAACTGGACTGAACTGAACTGTTTTTTGTTTTATCAAACTAGACTGAACTGAACTATACTAAATTGTCCTAAACTACAATATAAACTAAACTGAACTATTAACTATACTAATTTTAAACTGAATTATACTAGTTTTAAAATTGAATTGTACTAGTTTTTAAACTGAATAGTATAACAATACATGTTCTTTTTAATTGAAATTTATTTTAGTATTTATTTTATTTTATTCATAAGTGTCTTACAAATTAACTTTTTAATTATTTGATACTATTATTTTCTATTTTATTTATATTTCATTTATTATTATATGTGTATGAAAATTATTTTATTATTTATTTATTTATTTTTTTATTTATATTTATTTTGTCATGAATATTATTTTACTTTTATATTTATTTTTTTAATTTTTTATTTATATTTTTTTGTTTTATATGTATATATAATTTATTTTATCTTTTTATCTACTTATTTTATTTTAAAATAATTTTTTATTTATATTTATTTTGTTTCCTCGTAAAATTGTTTTATTAATCAATTATTTATTATTTATAGTTTATTATGTTAAAAATTAAACTAGTATTTATTAATTATTATAATATAATAAAAGATGATACTAGAAAAATTACTCTTAATAAACTTTTGTTAATTTTTTTGTCATTTGATATTTCTATAATATTAATTATTTTTGCTACATTACTATTTTTTTAATGATATTTCATTATATATTCATTTAATAAAATTTAAAGTTAAAAAATATATTTTAGTTTTAGTATGTAAAATACTATCATTTAAAAATAATAATATTGATATTTATTTTAAAGTAAGTTGATTTTTAAAATAAATAGTTATTTTAGTGTGTGCGCTTACACACATTTTAATATCATTAAAATTTTTTTCAACATATTTTTACATATTTAATAATATGTTAAAGAATATAATATATTTAAAGTATTATTTTTTTTATATAGTCTGTTTTTTTATGATTTATATTACTTAATCATTTAATAAAATTAAATTTAAAAAAATATATTTTACTTTTATTACTTAAAATAATATTATTTAAAAAATAATATATGTTTTATTGATAAAAAATATAAAAATTTAACGTTTTATTAACAAGACAGAGCAATTGAACGGGAACTAGAGAAGAGGAGAAAGTAGATACAGTTCTCACAGTTAACTGAACCGAAACTGTTATAAGTTCAATTTTTAAAAACTAAATCATAAAATAGTATACTGAACTTTTAGTAAAAGTGGATCAGTTTTTTTTAAGTATAATATAGTATAGTTAACTATAGTACAGTACAAATCAGTTATTTTTGCCCAGCCCTAATTGAAACAATGATATAGAAAATACTTAAGAAAGTGAAACGAGATAGAAAAGGAATTCAATAACGGGAATCACCTAAGTTAAAGATTGCAAGGAAGATAGGAATACAAGACGAAGTATTTATAACTGTATATCATATTTTCTGTTATGGACGTTTTATTGACATATATTATTATAGTGCCCACCAGAATATATAAGTAGCAGACACTAACGATAGCGTCCTTCACTTTTTTAAACACACACAACGCAAATAAAAGACATAAAATAAGACAACAAAATATGATCTTAAGTGTGACGCATATTCTGTTCTTAATTGCAACTGAAATTGTTTGCATTGACTCCACAACTGCCAATTAAGCTTTTCATACGACGGGTCAAAATAGAAGGGCTCATTTGATATGCGGCCTGGCCATTGGCACACACGCACCTAGCGGCATCCCTAGGAGAACCCGCGGCAAGGACAATGGAGCAACAAAGACTGTCTGGCCTTAGTATTGGTAAAGAAAAATCTAAAAAGTTGGTGCAAATTTGGAAACTTATACAAGATGATGGTCGTGGAGGAGGAGGAGGCGGTGTTACAAGTGGAGGAGGAGGTGGTGACGAAGGTGGAGGGGGAGGTGGTGACGAAGGTGGAGGGGGAGGTGGTGGCGAAGGTGTGACAAATGGAGGGGGAGGTGATGGTGGAGGGGGAGGAGGTGGTGTAATAAGGGGAGAAGGAGATGGTGGCGAAGGTGAAATTGGTGGTGGGATAGGATATAATGAAGGTGGCGAGTCAGGAGGAAATAATGGTGGTGATTCTATAGGTGGTAATAATGTTGGTGATTCTATAGGTGGTAATAATGGTGATGAGATTGGAGGTGACAATGGAGGTAATGTTGTTGGTGGCAGAACTGGTGGTAAGTCAGGAGATAATGGTGGTGCTTCTACTGGAGGAGATAATGGTGGTGAGACTGGAGGTAACAATGGAGGTAATGTTAAGGGTGGAAATAATGGTGGTGAGATAGGAGATAACGATGGTGGTGAGTCAGGAGGTGATAATGGAGGTAATGTTGCTGGTGGCAGAACTGGTGGTAAGTCAGGAGATAATGGTGGTGCTTCTACTGGAGGAGATAATGGTGGTGAGACTGGAGGTAACAATGGAGGTAATGTTAAGGGTGGAAATAATGGTGGTGAGATAGGAGATAACGATGGTGGTGAGTCAGAAGGTGATAATGGTGGTGAGTCTATAGGTGGTAATAATGGTGGTGAGATAGGAGGTGATAACGGAGGCAACAATGATGGTGTGATAGGAGGTAACAATGGTGGTAAATCAGAAGGTGACTCTAAGGGTGGAAAAAGTGGTGGAGAGACAGGAGGTGGCAATGGAGCTAACGTTGAAGGTGGGAATAATGGTGGTGAGTTAGGAGGTAAAGATGGTGATAAGTCAGGAGGTAATGGTGACTCTATAGGTGGTAATAATGGTGGTGAGACCGGAGGTGACAACGGAGGTAACGTTGAAGGTGGTAACAGTGGTGGTGAGTCAGGAGGTGATAATGGTGGTGACTCTATAGGTGACAATAATGGTGGCAAGAAAGAAGGTGACAATGGTGGTGTAATAGGAGGTAACAATGGTGGAAAGTCAGGAGGTGACTCTAAGGGTGAGAAAAATGGTGGAGAGATAGGAGGTGATAATGGAGGTAATGTTGAAGGCGGCATTACTGATGGTGAAATAGGAGGAAACACTGGTGGTGAGTCAGGAGGTGACAATGGTGGTGACTCTAGAGGTGACAATGGAGGCAATATTGTGGGCGGTAACAACGGTGGTGTAATAGGAGGTAACAATGGTGATAAGTCAGGAGGTGACCCTAAGGGTGAAAAAAGTGGTGGAGAGATGGGAGGTAACATTGAGGGTGACAATAATGGTGGTGAGATAGGAAGTAAAGATGGTGATAAGTCAGGAGCTAATGGAAACAACGTTGAAGGTGACAATAATGGGGGTGAGATTGGAGGTAATGATGGTGAATCAGAAGGTGGTGGTGTGATAGGAGGAGGTGGTGGTGGTGGTGTGATAGGAGGTGGTGGTGGTGTCTTATGTATTGGAAGTGGTGGGATGTAAATTGGTGTGATGGGAAGTGGAGGGATGCGATTTGGTGGCCACTTTAGCGAAAGGGAATGTGTATCTGAGCTAACAATGGGAAAGAAAAGGAGGGAGAGGGAAAGGAGAAGGGCAACGTGTGCAACCACACCCTTTGAAGCCATTTTCCCTTCTATTTTCTCTTATGACTTTAACATGTGAACAAGCGTTGTTTGTTGTATAGCTGATCAGTGCAAGACATTTTATAGGCCATGGGGTGTGTATTTTTTCTTTTGTGTTTACTTTTTACATTTTTCTTTTTGCGTAGAATGGGTTAATATCTCTTAAATAAAAATTAAAGAGGGTTGAATCTATGGACATAATTAGGTAGCTAGAATCTTTAAAGTGTGGAAGAAAATCATATTACCCTAAATGTCTAATTTCCTATTCGGCAAAAGTTCATATCAATTCAAATGATGCACCTAAGTATAGCTTTATTTCCGGACATGAACGAAGGAAAGCATCAAACTCTGCCTTCATCATATTTGCGTTTGTTTCCTTTTCTTTTGTTTGCAGCATTGTTTGTTGGCTTTGATTTATTATATTTTAGTTAGCTGAAATTAAATGGAAGCGTGTAAGTGCCAAATTTTTATATAACGCAATCTTATATTAAGTTTAAGTTTATAATTACTTTTTATTTACGGGTTTATATACTAATTAAAAAGGATGATATATTATTTTATAGGTATAAATAGCATGATAAAAAGTTATGAGTGTATTTGGGTTCACAAATTAGCTAATTAAAATGATTTACATGACAGTCTTTCAATGAGTATAATTGTGAAATTAAGTTTTGACAAAAACGATTATATTATTCAGAATTGCATTGAGGATCGAACTAGTTTTATAATTATTTGAGTAAATGTATATGGTGAAATAGGTTATTCTTCTAAATGTTTTTTCTAAAGCTTTCAAAAAATAATAAAA